>NW_005871298.1:760027-781493 GCF_000147115.1 Myotis lucifugus
AAGCCAGAATAGCGTGGGCAATTGCCTTCTCCCACAACCTCCTGAAAGCATGTTAAGTTTATAGATTTCTTACCTCCAGCTTCTTTTGAATGACTCCTCTTTTCCCTGTGTCTCCTTCTATCCAAACCCTAGCCTGCTTTCTCAAAACCCTGCGGTTGATTTAGGGGATACTGTCTCTCCTCAATCCTTACCACCACCACTTCAATATGGCGCTCTCAGCAGCATCACTAAGAGAGCTCACCAGCCCTGGCAAGGTTGCTCAATTGGTTGAAGTATTGTCCTGTATACCAAGAAGTTGTGGGTTTGATTCCCGATCAGGACACATACCTAGGTTGTGAGTTAGATGCCCAGGATCCCAGGTTGAGGCACATATGGAAGGCAACCGATCAGTGTTTCTCTCTCTCTCCCTTCCTCTCTCTAAAAATCAATAAATATACCCTTGGGTGATCATTTTAAAAAAAGAGAGAAAGACCACCAAAGCCCACTTGTCTAAGCATTCCCCAGTTGAACTCTTAGTTTGAGAAACATGAGGACTAAGCTGATTTCATTCAAGCATGCCTGATGTCTTTTAACCTGCTCAGCATTAAATCAGATACTTGGGGTATAAAAGCCACTTGGCATCAAAGGAAAGCTCTCTGCCCAAATCCTTGACTAAGGCAGAAACCTATTCTCCGTGTTCTGTTTATGTAGGGGGAGAATAGCTCAGATGTGGCCTCAGGTTGGCTCAGGAGTTGTGACTTTGCCCAGGTTTGCAGCTGAAGACTAAAACACAGAAGTACCTCACGCCATCTCCCCCCGAATCTCTGAGGGAGTGGTGGTGGCTTGACCGGGATGTCAGAGCCCTCCTCGTGGCCAATGGGGCTCCCCGACCACCAGACCACACAGTTGGTGCTTAACGGGCACTCAGCAAACCTCAAGCTCCAGGCCCGAAGAAGCCGAGTTTCCAAAAACAGAGCCCTCTTTGTGAACAATTCAGCAAAAATTCTCTCTCCAGCTGTGAGTTGGGATTCATGTTGCAAATGTTGGTGTTAATTAAAAACATCCACCTTCTCAGTTTCAACAGTAAGAGAAAAGCACCATGCAGATGGGGTTTCAGCATTCCTCCCCAGAGCACTTACAGATACGACTGTATTTATGACAGGGTGCTGGGGGCTCATTCTTAATTTTCAGTCCCCAAAAAAGAACTGGGGTCAAGGAGATGGATGTGATGGGTCCAAAATGGCACAGAGAAAATTGGTAACAGAAGAAACAAGAGCCCAGTCGGTGTAGCTCAGTGGTTGAGCATCAACCTATGAACCAGGAAGTCACACTTCGATTCCAGTTCAGGGCACATGCCCAGGTTGCGGGCTCCATCTTGAGTAGGGGGCGTGCAGGAGGCAGCCGATCAATGATTCCCTCTCATCATTGATGTTTCTCTCTCCCTCTCCCTCCCTCTCTAAAATCAATAAAAATATATTTTTTAAAAAGAAGAAGAAACAAGAAAACTGTTCCTGTCCAGAGCATCAGGAAAGATGTTCAACTTCCTGTGTATCAGGAACTTGACCTAGTTGAAATCAGATGTTTATCTGCTGAGTCATTAAAAATTGTCTTCACGTTGCCCTAAATCCTTCAGACGTGAAGAAAATGAGGTGTGATAAGGCCAGGGACATTTCATGAAAGATAACACCGTGTATTCAAGAACTGGAATGGGAGATCGATCATACGTCCCTATATTGTTATTGCAGTTCTCACTTTATGGGGACATTTTTACTCGGAAGGATCCCGAGCTAACAAGATCAGCAAGACCTAGTTGCATCCCTTCCTGAGCTTCTGTGGTTGGTTCATTTGTCCCGCTTCACACAGGCACCGGACAGGGAAAGAATCAAGCCACACCCACATCGTTATAAAGGATTTTCTTTGTCTTTAATCTCACACAGTTTAAAATACAATATGAAATCAGCCTACAGTATATAAAAAACTCTTCAGGGAAATGATGTGCCAGCATCAGCTACTAAAATACAGACAAAAACTCCCCCATAAGAAACTTTTTGCATTTAAAAAAAAACAAAAACAAAACAGACACTTAAATGGCTACATCTCTAAGCTACCTCAGTTCTGAGTTTTAAAAAGCACCTGCTTTTCCTTTTTTTTTTTTCATCTTGCTTTTAAATGTTCAGCTTTTTAAAAAATATAAATTATATGAAAATACAAGTTGGAAAATAGTCAAACACAATATAACATCTTTTTACCCCTATATTTCTCAGCTTAAAAAAAAGTATTCTTTAAAAAAAAGTTCAATAACTGAGGCAGTATTCCTGATAGAGATAGTTTCATTTTCATATATATCTTTCATATATGTATCTGGATACATATACTTATGGTTCCTTGAAACTTCTTTGGAATGTAGGTAAGAGCTAACACATTTATATAGACCCCAACGGAGAAAGCAGCATGCACAGCATGGCTAGAAGAGAGGGGGTGTCCTTTCCACCACGAAGACAGGCAGGTTAATGCTCTAAAACCCGGAGAGCTCACTTCCAAAGTGAGGAACAGCACATCTGATCTTGGAATGCTACCTCCAATCCCCGTCGCCACCCAACCAGGGCTCCGTGCACCAAAGTCCCCAGGGGCCTCTGCATGGAGAAGGGAACCAGAGGGACTCTGAACCCGACAGCCAGCGCTGACGTGGGTGAAGGCGTCTCCAAGAAAACAAGGGTTTCCCCCGGCTACACCAGATTTGCCCATCCTTCCTCTGAAGCTAACGTGTGTGTGTGTGTGTTTTTAAAAAAAAAGCATAAATGCAACAATTCTGCTGCATTTCCAGTGTATAAACCACCCACCACTCTTCCTGGGATGGTCTCTGGCCTTTGGACAGAAGGAGAAGAAGGCATCTGGCCAGATCAACAAAGCGGTCTTAACTAACAAACTATCTATAAATACTGAAAACGGTGGACCTGCAGAGAAAGGCGGCCAGCGAGCAAGCGGGCTGGGGAGCACGGGAGGCACTTTCTTACATCGGAGCTGCTGTGGGGTGGCTGCGGGGGTTAGACACTCACATGAGGGGAGTTTTGGGCATCAGTGGAACAGGGAAGGTTGATGAGTTGGGCAGGTGATTGTATGCCTGGTTGCAAACAGCAAGCCATGACTGATGCCCAGCCTTTGGTTCTACCTGCGCCTGTGACTGAAATGTGGAGAGGTGTACCTAGAAAACCCAGGTTTTATCTCAGCTGCAGTTTTGCATGTCTGCAAACACACACACATATGCACTCACGCACACATGCACTCACGCACGCACGCACACACATACACATGCACGCACACAGGCACTTACACATGCACGCACACCTTTGCCCGTGCCCAACAAAGATCAAATAACCTAAGAGAAAACCATGTAGTCCAACAGTTCCGCCGACCCTCCCTGAGCAGCTCCTAAAACATCTCGAGAGCTTCATTAAGGCACCTGCAATTGGAAGAAGATCAAAATACACAGCTGGGCGGATACTGCCTGGGCGTGTGTCACAGAGCTACGTTCCTGACAGCCAGGGTCTGCGAGAGAACCTGGAGTGAACAATCCACGTTCCTGAAGATGCGCTGGAAGAGGTTAGCACTTCCGGTTACTCAGCTAGAGCCTGGGGAAGCCAGCCCTGAGAAGCCCACCTTAACCGCTTCTTCCTCTCTCGCTGCCGTCTGCAAAGCCATCCCATGGCCAGCACCCTTCTTAATCAGGCATCTCGGCCATGGTGGGGATTCTGATTGAAAGAGGAACTTGTCTTCATTACTTAGATGTTGGTCCTCCCCCAACCCCCGACCCCAAACCCCATTTTCAGATTACCCTTCACAGCTGCCTCCGTTGTTTAAATTATGGGGGAACTAAAAATATATTCACATCTCATGGACCACCTCATTGTCTTCATTCAAGCTCCTTTGCTTATGTTTCCTTTGCCTTCTAGTCATTCCTCTCTTCTGCCATGATGAGCCTTCACTTACCCTGTGCCACGACAGCGGTCCAAGCGCAAGACCCGAGCAGCAGCTGCACTGTTCGCTCTGCATGCGCGGTCTTGCCAGATGGACATCCCACTCAACTAGCCTAAGTCCTTCAAAGGAAAGCCTTGCGCTTCTCCTCCGGAAGACAGCCAAGCCACCTTTTGCTTCTAGGCACCCACAATTTCCACTGCCCCAAACACCCAATGAGTCTAAATGGCTTTATCATATGCTCTTCAACTCATGTCTGCTGTCACTCGTTCACTCCCCAATCAGAAAGCTTTACATTTCTCTGCACTGAATAAGAGTGTGTATGTGTGTGTGTGTTTGTGTGTGTGTGGGGGGGGGGGAGCAAGAAGTATGGGAGGCTGAGAGGATGAGACATAAAAGATAAAGTGTTAGTTGGGAATAACATGCATTCAGGACTTACTTCCTAAGACCCGAGGGGTAATGCCCAGGCACACAGCTTTGATTCCCAGTCATAGGAAAAGAACCAAGTCAACCTTCCTCCTCGATGTCCTTTCCAGCTCCTGATTCACTGTGCTCCCCACCCAGGGCTGCCAAATACATTCAAGTTCAAGACTTAATGCTTCTTAGCTCAACATTAAATCTAAACCCCGAGAATCCACTAACGACAAATACGTAGAGGGGCGTGATGATCATTTTTTTAAAAAAATTACAGATGACATTCACATGCACAGGTCCCTTGTCCCCAGATCAGCATCATTTGTTCCTCCATCTATAAAGCCACCCGGATCTGGGGTCCGACCTCGGTGACAGCACTTTGCCTTTCCAGTGGGGTCTATATAAACAGTTTCCTTTCGCTGTGACAGAATCCTCAGCTGGCAAATAAAAACAACCTTGCATGATACTGCAATACTGAGACCACCTTAGAGCTTAAGACGATTTTTAAGAAGAAAAAAAATACTGGCACAAAATTTAATAAAATAAATTTCAACACAAAAACAGTTTTGGTCCTTCCCCCACGGAAGTCCACCTTTGTTTTAAAAGTAGAGTAAAGGGTAAATAGTCCTTGGTTTTTGGGCACTCCCTCCCCAAACAAACTGTCTTATCCCACCTCCCTCTTTTTGGCCCCGCCCAGACCTAAAAACAGAAGCAAACTAATTGCCCTTCATCCATCTCATGACACCTGATGCCTCAATTGCTTATGCTAATAAATTCATCACTTGAGGCACTTTTTTTTCCCCATGGATGATTTTTAAAAAATTAACAGATATACGCGTGTAGTCCTCCCTCAAGCCAGATTCTTCAAGCTTCTAAGGAGACCTTTCTCTCTCTCTCCTGCGAATTTGCTCAAGAATTTCTTGTCCCACCCACCCCACCAGTCCTGGCTCTCCTTTGCCAACCACACATAATTGATTATAGCTGCAGTTCACTTAGCTCCCTCCCCTGAATGTAAAAAAAAAATGAGTCTGGAAAATTAAAAATAGAATAACCATTAAAAAGTAAGAGTCCAACCGACGTGGGTCTTTGAAATGTCTCAGCAGAGTTTCCCTGGTCCCCCAGGTGCCCGTCACTCGTCGGCGTCCGGCTTGACATCCAGCATGGCGTGGAGCTCCTCGGGCGTGTACCCCAGGAGGCTCTGCAGGTCACACACAAAGCGGTACACGTAGCGCTTGCCCGCTGTCTTGTGGATGATGTTTTTGTCATAATAGTAGCGGAGGCCACGGCTCAGTTTCTCATAATTCATCTTGGGCTTGTTTTTCCTTTTCCCCCATCTCCTGGCCACCTGAAATTAAAAATGGGGGAGGGGGGTTAAAAATCTATAAAATAATCCAATATGCATGTTTATATGCCTATAGCCATTCATGATGACCCATGATGTTCAAGTCAGTCCGGGAAGAGGTTCATGTACGTGGAGGGTATTCTCCTGACTGATCTCTCCTGAACTCCAATGTTGAAGGGTCAGGCAAGGATGGCTGGACCGCTGATTCTAGGTTGATGAAAAATAGTGACCCTGGACTTCTACATAATGAAGTTTACAAAAAAAAGGAATGCAACACTGTAGACTCTATTCCATCCCTGTATAATTTAGAGAATGTCCCTGGCCCAGCCAGGGGTGCTCAGTGGTTGAGCATTGACCTATGAACCAGGAAGTCACAGTTCGATTCCTGGTCAGGGCACATGCCCCAGGTTGTGGGCTCGATCCCTAGTGTGGGTGTGCAGGAGGCAGCCCAGCAATGATTCTCTCTCATCATTGATGTTTCTATCTTTCTCTCCCTCGCCCTTTCCTTCTAAAATAAATAAAAATATCTTTTTTTAAAGAGAGAGAATGTCCCTGCTTTGGAATGTGAGGGGCTGGAGGAGCGCTGAGTTGTAGCCACACCTGCCCTTCATCAACAGGATGCAGGTTTCTGTTCTGGGGCACAATTCTTCTCCGGTGCTCCACACCGAGTGGTTGGCTCTCCATGTTTATCCTCAGCATTGGGCATGGCAGAGAGCAACCACTCACTAAGCATTTGTTGGATCAAAGAATGGCTTAATGAGCAAATTGCACCCATTTTCCCAAAGCCTCTTGAGTTGTCTGAGCCCTTTCAGATTCACAGAGCCGTGAGGCCAGGAGAAGGACTGAGTAATAGAAGGCAACTCATATTTACGAAGGATGATTATGTGCCTGAGACCCCGGTGCATCCTATTAGGCAATCCAAGAACAATGGGCAATGTAGAGATTTTCTCTATTTTCCAAGTAAAGAGACGAAGGCTCAGATGGGCTATGCAACTTGCAGGAGGTCACACAGCTAGCAAGTGGCAGAGCTGGGATCGGAATCCTAGAAAATGTCCTCAGTATCACACAACCTCTTCCAGAGTTCTCTCTCGCACAGCACTCTGGGCTCCTTCCCTCCTTACCTCATCTGGGTCAGAGAGCTTGAATTCCCAGCCATCTCCTGTCCAGCTGATAAAAGACTGGCAGGACTTATCAGTGAGTAATTCCAGAAGAAACTGCCACAGCTGGATCGGTCCACTGCCTGGAACACAAGGCATTGACTCATTACTCCAGAGGCCCAGCCCTCTCAGCCCCGGATCCCAGGACCCAGCTCTCCCTCTCCCCTGTCCATGCAGCCAGGAGAAAAGGCAGGCAACACACAGGACACAGGGAGGAGGCGCTACAGCTCACACAGACGGAGAAGGGGAAGACGCTCCCATCCAAAGGAGAAGAAAAACACAAGACAATAGAGCAACTGCCTTCTGTTGAATGGCTGAAGGGTCAGGCCACATTTCTTGCTAAGCAGACTCTAGAAAGAACACACTGACTCCATCCTCTGAGGCAGCGTGGTTCTTTGTGCCTTTACAATTAAGTCATTTTGCCTCAAGAAGTAAAAAAAAAAGGTATTAACCAAGGAATGCCCATTTCGAGTTCCAATCGGAAGTCAAACCTCATAAGCACTCCTCTCTAGAGGGAGCCTTTGGCCCCTGATTTGCAAGAGGGAAGATCTTAGGCTTATGTAACAAGGACTTAGTTGGGTCACCATATTCCTCTCCAGCACCATCCTGTCCTCCCAGGTCACACATAGGCAAGCATCCAAACAGAGAGAGGAAAGAATCAAGTCATCAACTTGCCACCCAGAAATCCTCGAAGGTCAGGTGACGACTATTAAATTCTTCCTGGGTCCAGTATATTCTAATTTACACACACACACTTGCACACACACACATTGTCTTGTCTTAGCCAACAACACTGCTATTATTGTAGTTCTGGAAGGCCTGGCATACTCTGAATGTCAATTTATCTAGGCCGACGCTCTATCCACTGAGCCAAACCGGTTTCGGCATTAGGATAACTTTTTATTCAGAAATGACCATGCTGCCCTGAGCATTGTGGCCCAGTTAATTGGGTGTCATCCCATGCACTCGGGAATATGCCTGGATTTCAAGCTCAATCCTCAGTTGGGGGCTGGGGGGGGTGTGCTGGACCCATCAGATGGATGTTATGTTTCGCTCTCACATTCTCTCTCTTTCCCTCTCTTTCCCTCTCCCTTCCTCTCTCTCTAAAAACCAATTTTGAAAATCTTAAAAAGAAAGGACAATGTTGACTGATTCCTATGCCTCATGAGTGCACCAGAGAGAGAAACACTGGTTCAACAGGCCTGCTGCTTGTGCCCTGCACACCATCTCAGAAGCCAGGGCAGGACTGAGAGCACCCGGCCCATGCAGATGAAGGAGGCCGGGGATGCTCCGACTCACATCGTAAAACCTGACTTTTTAAACTTCTAACCCTTAACCTGAGTTTCAAATGTGTCTGATCCAAAGTAAACTGAGACCCAATAAAACACCAGCTTCAGGTTGGTTCCCTCTCCATCTAAAAGGGAAATGTCCTCTATGATCGATCAGGGTAACCTCTTCTTCTACCTTTCACGTCTATAAGGCCCATGCGTATGCATCACGTCGCTCGCTCCTAAAGTCCACTGCCCACTCCTCTGTATGTGAAGCGCAGTGGCCTTGCTGTTCCCATTCTATCTGTGAAAAAGGAGCTCAGAAAAGTCACGTGACTTTGCTCCGAGCACAGTTAGAAAACGGTGCTTCTGGGTCCAGTGTCCAGCCCGTCAGACTCCAGGCACAGGGCCACCTGGCCAGACACCTGTGAGGAAGCAGTGACTGCTCTGCGCTGTGATCTGCCATCTGGGAAGCGCTCCTTCAGTAACTGCTTCCTCGTGGTGGGCCCAGCGCTCCTCCCCTGCACACCCCACGTGAAACAGGGCACATGAAATATCACTGCGTCCTCCTTCAAAAATGCACCTTGAGCTCTTTGAAACCTTCATGCAAGAAATACCCTACACGTACCCCAGAATGAAACGATTCAGCAAATGCCTACAAAACAAATGAACTTTAGAAAACACAGCCCTGAGTGCTGGACGACTTAAGCCTTATCCTCCTCCGTCTCCACCCCTCCTTGAAAAACCACTGGGTGGGCCACTCACACACATTTGCATATTTCTTATAAGTTGAGTTAAAGTCACCAGCTACTACTCCCTACCTGGGCTCATGGGACTAAAGGCAACATTATGTGAGGAACCCACTGAAAAGCCACTCTGGCGGGCAGAAGGTGTAAGAAAACAGATTTCTATTGAGAGATGCTACGGGATTTCTGATAGAAAAAAAAAAGCAGCCACAAAACCCCTTGTGATATAATAGGCTTCCTGATGAAGTGCAAAATGACTATACATCCACCAGGATCCCCCGAGGAGAGACAGAGAGAGAAAAATCAACTGCCCCAAATTTATGTAAATGAGCCCTGGAGTCTGCTGTCCTCATCTGAGTCAGGTCCCCAGACCACAGACATAAGACAGAGGGAGGAGCTGCAATGCTCTTAAGTGCTATGATTTCGTGCACACCTACTATGCACCGGACACTGTGTTGATGCTTATACCCTTCTCACTTACTCCTCACAGTAACTCCATGGTTAGCTGCTACTGTGAACGTGTTTGTTCTTCCCACGTTACAGCACAGAAAACCGTGCGGCGTGCCCACCGGCGTTGGCCAACGCCACTCACAACAGAAGTGGAGTGGCCGTGATGGAACCCACGCAGTCTGACCCCCACATTCTTAGCTCCATACCATGTCCAACCCAGAGAAGACCACCTGGAGGCTGACGTCGAATTGGCCTGCCTGGTCACACGAATCCAAGGGATAAAAGGACCCACTTTTAAAAAAACACCTGCACTCTGCCAGGTTCTTAAATCAGTTTTTAGAAAACACCTTCTCTTCCTCACCTCCCCCAGCAGCCACAGGACGAAGGACAGCCAGGGACCTTGGCGTCCACCTCCACGGGTGACACTTCCCGTCCAATTGGTTAGGTCCCCTGTGCAAGCCGTTCATGTCATTCATTCTCCCTCCCACCGTTTACCTTAAAAGCTCCCTCACATGATTTATCTTAAAATCCCTTTGGGAAGGAGAGGGCTAGTGATACCAAGCAGAGAAAAGGGAAGGAAGTACCGGCTTCTACCCGGGCAAGTCCAAGTCCAGGAGGGTAGGGCCCAGGAGCCCGCATGCCACCTCTGGGCTGGGCAGCCTTAATGTAGAGAGGGGACTAGTTCCCGTCTGGGAGACAGCTCCTAGAGGCAGGGTCGCAGACAGAGGAGGGCCTGTGGCTGGTCGTCCTGCCTGTGCCATTCCCTGGACTGAGGTGTTCACCTGGGCAGCATCTGCCCGGCCCCAGCCCCGCTCTGTAGAGCCGAGCCCTGGTGTCTGCACACAGGGTCGGGGCCAGGGTGAGGCCCTGTCTGCAGGAGGTTTTCTTCACTGAGTTCACACCTTTGTTCATAAAGAACATCACACTGTGACATTCGGGAGCTCTAGTCTTTTCTTCTATTGACACCAAAGGGAAGAGGGACCAGAGGCAGGAGAGGAGATGCCTGAAGCAAGCACAGGACATGGAGGGGACGGTCGGCTGCTCAGCTCCACAGTAACGAAGTCAGCACAGGGGTGGTCGGCTGCCTCCTCCCCCCAGGCCTTGAGGAAAACCCCTGTGAGCCACCTGGAGTGGAGGGGCACCCAGGGCTCTCCGCCTGGGCTTCCTGCAGGCCACTCCCTACCCTCCAGAAAGCCCACGTGGTACCAACAGGGGAATCCGTGGTCCTGAGTCCTTTCCAGTACGTGTGCTGAGCCCTGAATGGCCTCTTAGCTGTGGGAGCAGCAGGAACAAGAAGAACATAAAATATTCCCCCAGCAAGAAGGCCCCAGGGTGGGCTTGGACAGTGGACAGCCTGACACAGGAGCCTGTTTCCACAATGTGTCGCCCTCACTTCAGGTTGGGAAGGCGATCCGGGGCCACCTGGAGGCCCACAGCTTGGAGGGAGATCTGGGCTGGGGATGCACACTAACTCTATAGACTCCCCAGCAACATCTAAGTCCAGGAGCCTCGTGTGCCCCAGACGTGTGCAAACACTGGATGAGGCCAGCACTCTGAGCGACAGGCTCGCCCACGGGTGTTTCTGTGCGGCTGGGTGTCCGTCCCCAGGGCCCAAGGGCTCCATCCCTCACCCTTGCTCCAACATCTCCTAACTTCGCAAAGCCTCCCCCTCCATCCTTCCTGCACCTCCTCTCACGCCTGGGCCCAGCGTCAGCCAACCACCCAACCAGACTGGGGTCCCGGTGACCTTTGTCCCAGGGAGCAGAGAATGGTGCTAAGAATAGTGCCCGTCATGGGCCGAGGGAGCTCACAGACTAAATGTGACTCACAATGGCGTCCCTGTCTGGGGGGCCCCAGGCAGTCAAGGGCGGCCTTCAGCAGGCTGCCCGGGGTGTCACGCATCAGGAATCCGGTGGCATCACTGGCAGACTATGCCTCTCAAGTCGCAGCTCTGAGCCACAACAACAGAGGGGTCCCTGTTAGAAGGAAGTCTCTCTCCAAAGAACTGGGGGGGAGGGCACCGCACACACACCCCCAACTCCCTGCGCCTCCACAGCCTGCGTCTGCCTCCTCCTTCTCCTCCTCCTCCCTTTCCTCCTCCTCCCCTTCCTCTGGCTGCAGTAGGGGGGATTTCCCCTGCCTGCTTTGTTCTTCTAGGTTCTGGGTACAAGGAAAATTCCTAGTATAACATTCACAGTCCTGATTTGAAGCACTTGATACAACTCAGAAGAAGAAATATCAGGTGGGTACCTGGAGGCATCCCAGACCAACAGCCAATCCCATGAGAATGTTTCCCTCCAGAGAGGACGCTCAAGGCATTTCAAATCCAAGGCCACAATCTATCTCTCTCTCTCTCTCTCTCTCTCTCTCTCTCTCTCTCTCTCTCTCTGTGTGTGTCTCTCTCTCTCCCCCCCCCTCCCCCCCACCGAAAGGCAAAGCTTCAGGTAAATTCCTACTCATTTTGGTTACATTTTAAGTCCCTTCTCCTTATCAAGTCACTGGAAGGCCTGCCAATACATCTCCACGAGAGTTGGCTATTAAAAAAACAAAACAAACAAACAAACAAATAAAAACCCCTGCTTTTTTGCTCCCATACTCTGAATCTAAGAAGTGGGCAACTTAAAGAAATATACAGCAATGGGTTAGGAAAAGTATTAGCAAGATGCTCTCGACAATAAGGTGGTCATTTGTCAGTATCTCTCCTCTCATGTTCCAGGCTCGGAGGTTGCCTGCCTTGACCATGAACTCACACTTAGTGAATTCAGGGCGGGGCCGCAGGTCTGCCTTCTCACTTCAACTGCAAGCTCTCATCTGCCACCTGTGCCCTAGTGCTTGGCACACGGGAGAGCTGACTTCCACACAGAGGGAGGTGAGCTCAGGGCAGTCACTCTGGTGGGCTTCCTCCCACTGCGGTTTGCTTACAAGACCAACCTGACCGCTTGCTCTACGCCCACCCCTCACTGCTAGAATATATGCTCAAGGGCTCACATGCAAAGCCTAGAACGGTGCCTCTCCAACAGACACCAACCATTAAAAAGCTATTTGCTGCCCTAGCTGGTGTGGCTCAGTGGATAGAGCGTCGACCTGCAGACCAAAGGGTCCCGGGCTCAATTCCGGTCAAGGGCACACACTCCTCCCCAGCCCGGACCGTGGTCAGAACTCATGCAAGAAGGAGGCAACCAATCAATGTGTTTCTCTTACACTGATGTTTCTCTCTGCTTTCCCTCTCTCTAAAAATCAATGGGAAAATATCCTCAGGTGAGGATTAACAACAACAACAAAAGCTGTTTGCTGTTCAATGACTCCATTTATCCGCTCCCTACAAACATATACCAAAGCTTACCATACCATGACATGTGCCCAATAAGCATATACTGAACTGTAGACTACAATAACCCCCCCCCCCCGAAAAAGGTGTTAGGACTTAAAAAGCTACTCAAATTGCTTCTCTCTCTTAAAACTATATTTGGGACCAAACAGCAGGGGTGACTCCAGGCTACGTTTCATCAACACGTTCCCCCAAATAAAAACTACCACACCTCCTGTCCTTTGGGGATTCATTTGCTACTTTGAGAAGCTAATCTCTTCAGCTTGACTCTCAAAGTCAAATCAAACACCACGTTTATTTTAACCTATGAAACTCTCATGGTTGGTCACCCTTGCAACAGGGCTGCCTCTACCCTGAGAGCACACATCTGCCAGGTGCTCCTGCAGCAGGGGAACGGGCCTGGCTGCCCCTCCCTGCCACCCAGGTGTCTACCCACAGCCAAACGATGGTGGCGAAAACAGAACACTCAACTCCAGAAATGACCCACCCACGTGTTCATCAGTGTGTCTTCTTCTCATGCTACTCACTGTCGGAGCTCCCAACTCTGAGGGTGGGGCGGGTGACCCCAGAGTCTAAGCATCACCCCCTTTCTGTCAACCCCCTTCTAAATGATCGTTCACAAGAAATTTCCCAAATCTCTCCATGTCCATTAAGTCCTTGTTGAATGAAGTTTACTGACAAATCCAACAGAAAACATCCTGGCAGCTTCTTGCCCTGTGGACCCAACTCCGTCTGAAGCTGTACAAACCTTCTGTCTGGGACTGGAAAAGTCAAGGGATCTTATTGCTGGATTGTCTGGCAACCAAAGGACGGGGGAGATTTTTTTAAAGAAAAGGAAGGGCAGGACTGCTTGATACTGTGCCTTTCCTTTGCCCCTACCCCGACCCAGTCTCATCTCAGCTCTAACATGGTCCATGTGCAGTACATTCTACAATGAGCCAACAGGCCTTGGTTTAATGACTCACTATACAGTCAATGTGTCCTCTACATCTGATCCCTTATCAATGGCTAGTCACGCAAGGGCAGCAATTGGGGATAGAAGCTCTAAAAATTCAACTCAGAACCACAAAAAACAGACATTGCTACAGGTACCTGAAAAACCATTAACATAGTGGTGTTCTAACCAGCATCCAACAATAAAAACAAGTTAGAAAACAGCTCTACAAGCCATGAAAACCACCCTCTGATGCCAAGTCTATGGTTTGCTGACACGTGAGACCAAAAGATAGGAGAAAGCATCAAAAAATAACCATAAAGCAGGTTAAGCAGCGGAGGGCTGAGATGATAGCAGACAGCATCCTACAGAATTAAAATAGCTCCATGCCTTTGGGAGGGCCCGGAATGGGAGTCAGTGGTCCACGGCTTTGATCCAAATTTCTCCCTGATTCACTGCGAGCTTAGGCAACTGATTCAACTCTCTGGCCTTTAGTGTTCCCATTCCTAGACTGTCCCTGCTCCTTCCTACTTCATAGAGATATAAGTTAAGTCTAAATCATGAGGGAATATGTATATGTGTACATATACATACATATATATGTATGTATACATATATATGTATGTGTATGTATATATATATTTTTTTACTACAGTGTAGAACAGTTGGGAACAATATAAAATACAACAATGAAATTAAAGAGAAGAATAAAGCGATAGAAAATATATTTCCAAAGCAGACTTTTCAAAGCAAGACAAGTAAAAGATAGAACTCAAAAGAAAACAGCAAAAGCACTAGATAAAATTTAATTATTCTTCCAAGAATTAAATCGGCCTTTTATATGGCAACTTTGAAAAAGGAGAGAGTTGGAGGCACACAAAAAACCAAAAACCATACAAAAGATGAAAGCAGATGAGTGTGAACTGCTCTCAATACTGCAGATAAGAACGGCCGGTTGAGATCTGCTCGCGTTAGGAATAACCGAGAAGTCCTGGCTCTAACTCAAAGTAGGTAGGCCCAGAAAGAGCAGATGCAAGCTGCTTTGCAAGTGAAAGTATGACAGACATTTATGGTTTGGGGAAATCTTGGCCACAGACAGACTTAGATCCTCTTTCCTCCAATGTGCTTTTTCTTCCCTAATCATTCATGCTCCTCGCCAAGCATGCTCTGCCTGATTATTATGGAGGGCTGACCAAGTTCAGCAGCATTCCCCGTGAATGTCAGCAGTTTCGCTCAGAGGTAGACCCCATCAGCATTCATGGAAGGGGAGGCACAAGTCTGTCTAGCTATCCATGTCCATGGCAGGCTGGGTAGCAGGCCCTACTGGTGGGTCACAGGCTGGCCTGGCTGCCCCACCTGGGACAGACGTAAGGGAGGCTCACTGTGGCATCTGTCCTAGGGCCTGCGAATGTGACAGTTACACACTTCAGTGTGTGGAGAAAAGACCCTTGTTTTTGCTCAGGCTCCTCACACCTGCATGTGTTCAAGCACACGTGTGTGTGGGGGTGGCTGGAGGAGAAAGGAGACTGTTTCTCTCTTAAAGGGGCAGCCTGTATTCAAATGCACCTGCCTCTTTCCCCTAAGCCCAAGAGCTCTGTCTAACCAAGTTCAACCTGCCCTCAGACACAGACCTGGACAGCGAGCCAGCGAAGCTCAAGTCAGGAAGTGGTTTTCCTTAGAGCTTTGCCTCCTGGTGTCTTCTAGGCAACCCATTCTTTCAAGTCACCAGAAATGGCTTAGGTTTGGATTGGAAGGTACAGGGTGAGAATTTTCTTTGACACCAAGGCAATGCTTTCTCTAACCAATGAAACTGAAGGAAAGGTCTCCCTACACGTAGCCAGGTAAGAGGAAGAAGGAAAGAGGCGCTCACTGATTGGGATTGGAAAACAGGACTTGAGAACGCTGACGCCCAGGCCTTTCTCCGATCTCAACACAGCCTATGGAATTTATTTTACCCGAGGGGCCGTGTCCCCAGCACCTCAAGGATGAGAGAAATGATTGGTCCAGCGTCTTACAATTCTCGGGGAGGTGAACCAGCACTGAATTTTTTAAGTATTTATCCAGCAAATGATTTCTGAATAAACCTCCAGTATCAGGCATTGAGGACAGATGGGGTTGAATAGCAAAAGAGAATATTAACAGTGACAAGAGCCTGGAGGTCACAGAAGAAATACCTTCTTTTCTGTGCCACCTTCATGTGATGAGCTGAAAATGTCCTAACCTACCCCTGTGAAGAGGGCCCGACCGAGAACCCAGCTTTGAGAGGCCTTCCCAGAAACTGTGCCCACCCCGGCTCTGAAGGGCACACACTCCACAGAGCTGTGCCCTCTGCACACCTTCCCAGCCAAGCAAGTCCCATCCTCGTCTGGTGTTTAAACTGTCACATGCACTCACCATAGGAGAACTTTCGCTCTCATTATCTCTCAGGGAGAGGTGAGTCACACATCAGGAAATGCACTTTGTTATTTGTCATCAACAACCCTCTGTTTTCTGGAGCTTATTGTGGGCCACCAGGAGCATTGGGATTGGCCTTGGTCTTGAGTCCTGCTCTACAACTAGCCAGACAGAAGAGCTGGGCTGGCCTGATTGACAGCCTATGTTTGGTAGTCAGGTAGGATGGGGGTCACACGACCTATAGCAGCCATGACAACGAGCTACTCGAGTCTCTTGCAGCAAGGAGCATAACTGACTGGATCCACCATGTCCCCACCAAGGTCAAGCTAGCTAGGGTCTGCTCCAGCCAGGGACTGAGCATGGTTGGAGGCATGGGCCCTTTCTGAGAGACATAGAACTCCTCCACTGGGCAACTTTGACCAGCGGATTCCCCACCAGCCTGGCCAGACCTTCCTAGGGATTGAGCTGCAGTTAGAGGCTCTTCCCACCCCAGTCTCCTTCCTTCCCTCTGTCCTTTAACAGGTAACACACCTGAGCACGGTCTAGAGGCTCCCCTGCCTTCCCTTGCTCTCTCCTTCTTTTAGAGCAAGTCTAACCAGGTGTTGACATCGGCTCCTCCGCAGACCCAAACAAATACACTGCCGACATCGGATGTGTTCCTGCTCATTGCCTCACTGGGAAACACTTTGAAAGGCATCTGCTTTGTTGTTTGCTGTATGACTGTGAGCTAGTCCTCTTTCCCCCTCTGAACTTCAACTCCCTCATTTGTACAACGAGAACAACAGAACCTTCCTCATGTGGCTCCTGGTGACAGGTGAAATAATGTAATGGATATGAGAGAGTCTAGCAAACAGCAGGAGTTCCCACACATGAGTTCTGCTCAATAGCAGAAATGACCTAATCTGACATTAAATATCTGCTGTACCCAGGAGAGTGCCAGCAATGACTGGAATTCTATACATAAAACATATAGTTCCAACCACAAGGCACGTCTGATCCTGGAAAGACAAACAGGTTGGAGGATAATATGGAAAACAGTGGTAACAACCGGCACCCAGAGAACTCTCCTATACACCAGCACTATTTGTGGGTGCGTCCCATGACCTAGTTCATTTCATTCTCTCATCCATCCTAGGAGAGAGTAACTATTATTATTCCCATTTTGCAGATGAGAAAACTGAGGCACAGAGTGTTAGCTTATCCAAAATCACACAGCTGGTCAGTGACAAAGCCAGGACATGCTCAGGACGACTGGCTCCCAAGTCCACACTCTTAACCCTACTGATCCAGCCCCTGGAATAACTCTGGTTAAACAACATGGGTGGCCAGAGGCAGACCCAAGTGACAGAGTGGGCTCGGGTAAACACCCACCCTGCGGGTGTCACGTGGACATCACTCTATGGAAAACAGGAAACCTCTGATTTCCACATTTTTAAAGACATTTAGAAAAAAAGACTTAATAGTGAGGCCCCGACCACGTGATCCTTTTCTACCGGTGGCAGATGATGAAGAAAAACTGTCCAAACGTGAATCAGGAAGCAGGAGCCACGAAACTGCCCTGCAGGCAACAGAAGGAGGCTTCTGCTCCCACCCGGGTCAGATCTTGCCAGGAGTTTTCCCCACCGACCCCATCACTGAGCAGCAGGGTAGCCCATTTCTCCAGGGAGACCCCCACATCACTGCACGCCCCGCCTCAGGACCTACCCCCAAACAGCGCAGAGGACCGGAACCCCCCGGCTCCTGGGCCGCTGGCTGGCAGCACAGCTCCACTCGGGACCAGGGGTCTGTCTGGCTTCCTGCCACCTGTCAAGGAAGGGGCCTCTGAGCCAGAAACGGGGAGACACTCTGTTGCTGCCTTTCTCATTTCTAGCTCTTTCCCTCCTGTCCACTCAGATGCTGCCCAAGGATGCTCTATGCTGAGACGGATGGCTTCCCCCAAGCCCGCGGCCAGCTCCCTTGCCGGACCCGGGATCCCTGTGAAAGGCGTGGGCTGCACAAACGGGCATCTGAGCTCTGTGCCCACGTCAACCAGTTGGTTCTCCTTGGCTGTCGTCAGTTCACTCTGTCTTATCCCAACACTAGAGCCTGATGCACGAAATTCATGCAAAGGGCTTGGCCCTCACAGCCACGGCTTCATCGGGAAGGACGTCCAGAAGGTCATTTGGCTGTCCGATCTAATTAGCATATTACGCTTTTATTATTACAGCTTTCCGCAGAGAGGCTATCTTCCAGGTTGGCTCTGGGAATAAACCCCCAAATTAAAAAGCTGTATGCTGTCCCTCATAACAGTGCTGCCTCAGGATAGAATTCCTCAGGATAGAATTTTTTTACTCTCCTGTAGAAATCCACGTTGCCCTGCTAATTTTCTTTGGGGACCCCGCTCCCCTTCCTGATCAGCAACTTAGGCGCATGCCCGAGTTCCCGGGCGTGGCTTGTGCCTGGGCCCACCACCCAGATCACTGTGCAACCCCGCTTTCCTCCCGAAAACGGATTCCAGGCAGCGCTCCCTGCCAAGTCTCCGTTTTATTCTGCATTGAAGGGTTTTCAAGGACTTCCTTCTGCAGTCAAGTTGTTTATTTTCGAGAACATGTTTTAGCAGTAGCGTAGGGTTACTGACCCCTAAAGCTCAACTACGAGCCAGAAGGCCCAGGTTCTGGGCTTGTTGGGACTGTCTCCTTGTGTGACTTTAAACTCGCTCCAGGGCCTTTTACAAAGTGGCAAGAAGACTTCTTTCAGGACAGAGCGATTGGAGAGGGCCTGCAGCGGGATGTCTTTTTCTACAAGACCGGTACCTGTTTCTGTCTCCTGCCAAAATATTTGGAAGTTGAATTCCAGTGAGCCCCCAGTTTAGTCTTGAGGAAACTGGGGGACTCTCTAGTCGCAAACCTCGCACTGCGCTATAAAACCTAACTCGGTTACAGTTCACGAATGGCTTCGGGCCTAGCTTTCCTCAGACCCTGGGGTGAAAAAGAGACCCTAACCACTGCACTCACCATGGCGACCCAAAGGGGGCGGATACCCCTGGATGCTGACAACAAGAGCATTCCAGGTCGGCTCCGTAGCCATCCCAGATGGGACTGGAATGGGTTCCTTGTCTGTGGCAATGCCTGGCAGTCCAGAATGGAGTTGGATAAAGGTGATTTACAGACCAATAACTCTGGACGAAAGCCAAAAACTAGCCCTGGCCCCTCCTCCGGTCTGCTAAGTCACATACATACAGTGGTAATTAGTGACTATCGGGAAACAAAGCCCCTGATCTGCTCTGAGGAGGTCACTGAGATTATAACCCATGACCCATACTGTCATTCCTTAATATGGAGACAAAATTCGTAGGCGTCTGGCACTTCAGATCCAATCCAGGAGCTGCCATTCTGTGCAGGCTGCAATCAGGCGGCCTTGAATAAGTCACTTTTTATGCCTCAGTTTCAACATCTGTAAAATGGGACTGGAGAGACAGAAAGAGACAATCCTAGTTGACGATCCAGTATGTGATTCTAGACCTACTGAACCTGACAGCAAACATCAGAGCGGCCTGTTTTCTTCAAGAATCCGGAAAGCATTTTGCTTAGGTCGATCAGCTAGCTAACCAGAAAACACGGGGCGCCTGCCTCCGATTGTTTTCTTCATTAGGTGCGGTTCCTAATGTATCCTCCAACAAGAGACAAATGGAGCTTTCTGATTGTATCAGTTTGACAACCATAGGCAGTTCACAGCAAGGTAAGAAGGTGCATTTCGGCGGAAGCCAGCATCGCATTTGATGTATTCTTAACTCCACTAACAGGCAGGCTTTCAAGCCACGTTATCTGCCCCCACATCTTGACCTAATTTAACAAGTTGCCATGGGAGACCAGTGAAGGTTGATGCAATTTTCTTATCTTTGGAGGAAGAACGTAACTGTGCAAGAAGCTGTGAAAATTCAGTTTCTAACTGATTTCCCCCCGTACATGCAGTAACTCAGACATCATAGGAGGAAATAAAATCTATTTCTTTGAAAGTGATATGGATGGAGACCTAGGCTCCTAGTGTAAGGGGAGGAAAATGGGTCCTGCTCCCAGCTCAGAGAATCTATACATACATCCTTTCATTCAGGCCAAGGAATTGTGATGTAAGGGTCCAAATGCTCCTACTGTGTGGTCACACATACTTTGGAGTAATCAAAATTTAAGGGAGTTGGGTGGGGGGCGGGGGGGAGGCAGAACTTGAGATACAAAAAAAGAGTAGGAGTGACTTTTACAAGCAATAAAAAGGGTTGCCAGCACTTATACAATGATTTCCGCCTTCTAAGTTATTTTTTCAAACTTCAGCTCATCTCAGCATGTCTGCATAAAGCAGGAGACCCATCTGTGTTCCAGTCCCCGCCTGCTCTTTGGGTGGTGTTGGGGCTCACTTGTTATGCTCCCTCCCCTTCCCCTTTCTCTAAGATGTATCTGAAACGAGAAGGGGCCACAGTGAGGGCTCAAGAGCAAAAACCCACCTCCTAGAACAGTGGTTCTCAACCTTCTGGCCCTTTAAATACAGTTCCTCATGTTGTGACCCAGCCATAAAATTATTTTCATTGCTACTTCATAACTGTAATGTTGCTACTGTTATGAACCATCATGTAAATATCTGATATGCAGGATGGTCTTAGGCGACCCCTGTGAAAGGGTCCTTTGACCGCCAAAGGGGTCGCGACCCGCAGGTTGAGAACCGCTGTCCTAGAATCAGTCTGCAATGTGGGCAGGAGACACTCGCCAGGCAGTGAGCAGAGAAAAGGCTATGTGGGCTTTCCGCCCGCATCTGCCTAACAAATCCTGGCCTTCATCGAAACCACAGCAGTAAGAAAATCCAATTCAAGTCTACAGACAATTACACTAATATTGAATTTGACAAGATAGTGAACCCTCAAAAGCTCCTAGCAACTTATCTGCACTCAACATGTGCTTGGAAACATTTGCTGAAATAACTGATTTGCTACCATTAAGCTCTTCTCCTCCACTCCCCCATGTCTAGCACAATGTCTAGCACTTATTTGTTTAAATTAATCGATTTGGTTCAATTACATTTTCACAGATCTTCTACCACCAAGATAAGGATGAACACTTCTCCTTCGCTAAAAGTAGAAAAGGGTACAAGGTAAATTTGCCTAAAATCACACAGTGTGTTACAGTTGGGAGGGAGCGTAAAGGACTTCCGTTTTCTGGGCTATTGTTCTCACCGTGATCTGAAATAGTATGAGAAATTAAACCTACAATTATAAAGAAGAAACAACTGAATGGTTAAGATCCTTAAAAACGTTTTTTAATCCGCATGACTACTTTAGTCTTTGAGACCAATAATCAATAATCACCCTCCCTTTTCTTCCACTTATTGAATATTTTATTCTGAGAGAAAGAGAGGGGGCGGGCAAGGGATGGAGGGAGAGGAAGAAGAAGGAAGGAAGGGAGGGAGGGAGGGAGGGAGGGAGGGAGGGAGGAAGGAAGGAAGGGAGGGAGGAGGGAGG
>NW_005871298.1:781593-825798 GCF_000147115.1 Myotis lucifugus
CTAAGACCATCGAAAACACATATATAATTACATATTGTTTTTGTGATTAATCACTATGCTTTAATTATGTTCAATTTGTAACATTGAAATTGGGGGTCACCACAACATGAGGAACTGTATTAAAGGGTCGCAGCATTAGGAAGGTTGAGAACCACTGACTAGACCTTTGTTGTGTGGCCATGGACCCTTACCAGAATCTCATCCCATGAAGGCTGACCTAAATCCTAGGGTTTTCTTTGGCCAGAACTCAAACTTTAGGACTTAAAGTCAGTTTACTTAATCTCGTTATCCACCAAGCTGCCCTAACTATGGAAATGAACAGAATCATGTCTGTAGCTAAGAGAGAATGATGGAAACTGTGGTGGGAAAAGAATTATGGCTGTGGATGTGGATGGTGGTGATAGTGGAGATTATGCCAGAGAGAACAAAGACACATCCTTAATCAGGAGAAACTAAGCTGAGGCTGTGCACCGGAAGTTGGGGTGGAAGTTGTAGAAGACTTGGCCTTCATGCTTGGGCAAATGACAGGGCGTAGTCCCTCTGCACCCCAAGAACAGAAGCCAGCGTGCCCAGTTGGAGATGCCTGCCACCTCCAGAGCCCACAGAGTCATCGTTCAGCCACGGAGGCCTTTCCTTCCTCTTCCGAATGCAGCAGCACTTCTCCTTCCATCAGTGAATCCAACTGGAGTCTAGTTCTTAAAATACCTACAACTACCCTTGTAACTACAGAGGCCAGAACGTTGGTCCATCTTGAAAGAGACTGAATTGACTTTTCCCCACTCCCAGGGTCATTAACAGGAATGGGCAAACTCGCCAGGAGTCTGCTCTCCGGAGCTGGAAAAGGGGGTCCCTTCAAGAGTAACACGTTCCCACACATGAGTGACCTTCCAGCAAAGACCATGGGGGACAGTGCAGAAAGAGCAGAGAAGGGGAACTTCAAGTTCCTTTCTGGCCCCTGGCTCCACAGAGAGACCTTGTCACTACCTGAAAACACAGACGGAACTCCTGGGCACCCGCGCATGCCCTGAGCAGCACCAGCGGGCCCACCCCGGAGCTCTGAAAAAGGAGTGATTTCTCTACGCAGCTGAGTTGCTCTCAGAGGTCAGCTGTTTTTCTAATAAAAACGGAGGCTTCACTGACACACAGTGAAGATGGGGCTCACTCTTCAGATACCTCCACAGAAACACAGATGTTGTTGCTGAGCTTCGTGCACGCCAAGGTTCGCCCACGTGGCAACCTGGCCAGGGTGGAGTTACCGACAAGAGAATGGAGGCCTAGGCCACAGATGAGTAATCCACTAACATCAGCTGCACTCACAACCCAATTTCTCGTTTTTAGAAAATACGACCATCATACAGAAAGGATCTGAGCCTCAACCCTATAAGGCTCCTTGGATAGTTCCCAGGCACACCCTGCCAAGGTTTCCAGGGCCGGGCAGCAGACCCGCTGCAGCTCATTTGGACAAGACGTTGTTTGGTTCTAGTACCAGATTCTCAATCAAAGCTCAAGCTCTCAACGCACATCTCCCTTCCTCTACAGTCTTTCTTCGCTCACCATAACTTCCACTCCTGGGAGAAAACCAGTCACAAAGCCAAGTGAGGAAGAAGGTTTCCTGGCCGAGACCTGCCAGAGTTCAGGTGATCAAGGACACTCTTGCCATCCGAACAGCCCCCCTAATGAATGCTCCCCCACAGCGGAGCCCAGGGTGCAGGCCATGCAGGGATGCCTCCCAGCGATGCTGCTGCTGGTTCTGTATGTTGAAAGACCTCCTAAGAGCCGCCTAGAGAAAAGCCCTTGATGCTCGGCCACGAGAGACGCCAAATTAACATAGTGCCCTTCCCCCAGATATGGAAAAAGACCCAAAATATAAGTGTTTTTTCCTACCACTCTTGGAAATGATCCCTTCGGATAGAAGGATACTCTTTGCTTCCAACAATCAATGGCTATTCATAAACAGAGGGGCCTGAGAGACTGACCAGGCCTCTTAGAGTCTTCTCCCCGCTCCCCGCAAAAAGAAAAGGCAGTCTTCGGGGTTTGGGACGATGGGCCCAGGGCCCTCCACTGAGCCCACCCACAGCAGCACGCCCACCGAGGCTCCGAGGTAGGGGCAGGCGCCTACCTGTGTAGCCAGCCAGGGCAGCAGCAGGAATGACAGGCTTGTCCTTGTTGAGGTCAGCACGGTCACGCACATAGTCCTTGAAGGTGCCCTTGGGATTGTGGTTGGGCAGGGCGGCTGGATAGTCCTCGGAGTCGAAGCTGTCATAGGAGGGAACGCGCTGCAGGCTGTTGAAAGATGACTGGCTGCTCCAGGACTGGGTGAGGCGGTCACAACTATCGTAGCTCTCTATGCTCTCAAAAGAGTCCTGGCCCCCGAGTTTACCTGGAGGTGAAGGAGGAGGTAGGAAGAGGGCAGGGGAGGAGGGATTGGGAAAAGACAACTGTAAAAACCCTCTGAGTGAGGACAGATCGCTCATCAGACCCGCAGGAGGCAGGGAAGAAGGGAGAGGCCAAGGGGGATGGGAGCTGTGGGGTGGCTCTGGGAGGAGGGGCTGGGCTGGCTGCAGTGTGAGAGCCACTGCCCTGCACGGTGCTGTCTTGCTCTCCAGCTCCCAGGATGGAGATTCCTAGCCACGGGCTGCCCCTGCCTGTCAGAGGGAGACAGCCGTGCTTGGGACCTCAAGAGCCCTAGAGCCAGAAATCTAAAAGCTGAGACTCGCCACATGTTCCTGGGGGTTTCTGGCTGATGCCTTAGGGCTGAATGAATAAGTGAAGAAATCGAAGCAGTGCGACTCAACTCCCTAATCCAACTCAAGCCAATGAGATAATTTCCAAAGGCCCAATTTGGCAAAATATTTTGGTCATAAGAAAAAAATTCCATTCGACTAAGAGCAGCTTGACCTTCCTTGACCTTGGAGCTGAAGTGCTATTTTCTTAGCATTTTTTCCAAATACTATTTTAAAATGAAATACAAGTACTGCCTCTATGTCTTTTCAAACGGAGAAAGAAGCAATGAGATGCTTTTTTTCCAGGAGAATTAAAAAAGAAAAAAATACGAGCACTCTTCTAAACAGAAATCCAGGCCGCTGATTCTCTCCAAGTACAATTTTGTACTTGAAACGTGTACTTCATTGGGGAAGCGTGGGCAATAAAAAACAAAGGAGTTGATGAAAGAGTTATTAAGATCCACAGCAATGTCAGAAATCTTTTACTCTCCCGGTTGCTTAAAGCATTCTTAACTGACCACAAGATCATGCAAGTTCATTAATTTCCCAAACCAGGTTGTAAACAGCTGCTATCATTGCATAATCGCTCCAAGAGAAATTTCCACTGGCAAAAAATGCCATTGAAAAGGGAGGCTAACAAACAAAAACTGGAGGGAAATGCATCTAAGAGCTTGAAAAGGCTCGCAGGAATATTTTCTATGTTCTACTTCCAGATAGTTTTTAGGCAACCTAAATTAAATCCTGGGTGACCGAATGGTCACCTCGATTCAGCACAAGTCACGAGGCAAAGGATGTGACCAATCTGTATGTAGAAATACCTGTAAGTCAACCCTCAACTGCTCAGAGCTGGCTGATCTACTACAAGTTTAAATTCCAGAATAAGGTTGGCCAACACAACCCCATACTAGTGTGTTTTGGGCCTATTCTCCCTTTCCTTAATAGTAGAGATTGGTTAAAAAAAAATGAAATTCAAATATTTCATTTTGGTGCCCAACCCAAAATTACTAAGGAAAAACTAAGTTGAGGATTTTAATTTTTTTTAAATCCCAGAATAAGGGTATTCAGTTAAATATGTAATTTTTACATACTCCACTGTTGTAGATTTCCTGAACCTCTTATCCTCTCCAAATACTGCTTATAACACAAAGGTAGTCATTTAGCTACTTCTTCTTGGCCCTTCTTCCAACCATCCATTCAAAGAAGGGTCATGTCCAGAAGGCAAACTGAAGAGCTCCATGGAGTTACGGGCCCTGCCTACCCAGTCCACTGTCACATTCACAACTCTTTATAAATGAAGGAATTGCCCCTTCCAGAAATCCACATGAAAAGACTCCAGAAAACAGCCCGCAGCCAGAATGCAATACCCTCTTTTTAACACAACAGGACATTTTATGGCATCTCATAAAAAGCTACCCGTCTGAAGAGTCATTCAATGTCTCTGCGAGACAAACACACCAAAAGCCTACAAAAGAGAATGTATGTTTTCATAGAGAACACCCCACCAAGTCACCAATTCTTAGGGCATATCCATACTAAAGTCTCTCTGGAATGATTCTACCTCTATCAGCCACATTTCTGTGGGGAAGGCACGGAGGCCGGGATTTCCACAAGCAGACAGCTGCATTTCCCAGGAGTTCCAGCGAGCAGGACACTAACCTGGACGTAGCCACTCTCTGGCATCCTCCCAAAACATGAGCCGGAGGCAACTCCGTTGAGAGCTGCGGTTTACAGCAGTGAGCTGCTTTCATTTTAGCTCCGTTTCACAATCCTGGAGCGAGGAACCTTTGTTTACGGGCATTTTCTCCAAAAATGGGGTTGAATCCAACTAGATTAGACACTCGCTTGTGCTACTGGGCTGATGCAAGGACGCACATGTCCTCAAGGATGTCCACTGGCTAACTTTCCTGAGTCTCAGCGAGGTCCTTCCCAAGCGACCTGACTCCACCAAGCAGACCTCAGAGCACTCACAGCAGATAGGGTGGCCCCCCAGCAGCCCCTAAACAGACTGGCACAACCACAGCTCTCAGAGTCTAGGGGGTGGGGCAGAGAAGCACATGGTTTGCTATAATGCAGCAGATGAATAGCTTTATTCATAATAACCAGCTAAGAGTGATGCTTCCAGTCTAGACCAATCACACCACGTCAGATTCAGTCAGCCCTCGGAATACGTCCTGTTTGCAGCACTGCTAACGTGCAGAAAGCAGCCGTGGGCAGGACAGTCTGGCCCCCAAGTCTGTGTGGTCTGAAGCCTGGTGTGAGGGAAGGAGAATGAGGCCAGAGAGAAATACCTCACGCCCTTTGTACGGGTCACTATCTGCTCCACAGTTATTAGTTTGGGGTTGCAGGGGTGGCGGGGACAGAAACCAAGAACCAAGAGAAGGAGAAGCAGAGACAATTACACAAATGCAAAGCCAGATGCAACCGAAAAGCATGTGACAGCAGCTCTGCCCAAAGTTACAACATGGCCGAGCCCCAAACCCACAGGCTCGGCCTCAACACATAGACGTACAGAAAAGCCCCATAGGAAAGTGAGCTGTGCGAATGCTCTGACCTGCCCGGGGGGGAAGGATCCACAGGCCCATTTGTGTATGTATTTAAATAGACATGCACCCAAAAATAAACAGTCAGAAAGGGGAAGGCAAACTGATCCCACCCATCCCCTTCAGTCTGAAACACAAGCAGCCTGGGGCCCGAAGCAGAGAGATTACAGGTTCTGATCTTGCTGGGGACTTTCCCTGTGCAGGCCCGCTGGCTGCCCGGAGGCCTGCCAGGAGGAAGTGTACGCCCGAACACTAGAAGAAGATGGCAAGGTGTGCGGCCCAGGATGCCAAAGGGGGGCTCTTCAAAGCAAAGATGCCTTTGCCCCTCTCCAAGTGCCTCAGAGTCTCAAGGCGACACTAAGCAGAAGACACCAGGAGACCAGCCAGCCAAGGCCTCTGCGCCCTTGGATGGACTTTCTGTGGTTCCTCCTCCTGCTTGCAATTCCTTCCCATTATCTATGGGAACAGTTATCCTTTAAGACTTTTTAGAACTCAGCTAGTTCTTCCTGGAGGAACAAATCCCTCCTTCTGATGGACTGCACTTGTCTCAGCAACAAAACCATCTGCACACTTCACTAGGGTGGCTGCCCCTCCGGGGGTTCATGCCCTGATCTTAAAATCAGAGTGTGTTTCACTTTTGTTGCTTTAGAAAGTCAACCAGCTCGATTCTGGAACATTTAGTTCACTGTCCGTGAATATTTTATCAATGTCATAAGGGAAGCCTCCAGCCACCTCTTCCCTCGGTC
Organism: Myotis lucifugus; assembly: GCF_000147115.1. Taxonomy (NCBI): domain Eukaryota; kingdom Metazoa; phylum Chordata; class Mammalia; order Chiroptera; family Vespertilionidae; genus Myotis; species Myotis lucifugus. Next base: position 787,603 of record NW_005871298.1, read on the forward strand.
CTCTAGCCGAATACACACCGTCACCACGCTGCTGATGACCGGTCCCAAATAAACTACTGGTTAACCATCCTGTATCTTCCCAAACTCACAGACGGCTCAGAAGCCCGGGGCTGAGCAGCAGGTGTCATTCAGGATTCCAGGCAGTCTGACCCAGAATGCTCTGGGGCATCAGGGCACTGCGCAACTAAGGCTTTCAGGAGGGCCCCTGAACCATTTTTGTTCGACTGTGTCCTCCTTAAGCAAATCCTCTTTTAAAAAAAATAATAAAGAATAACTTAAACAGCAACCACATCCAACTAGTTATTACTTGGTAAAATGCCTTACGCAGATACAAAATGTGATTGGTCATCCTGCTGGATTTCAATTCTACTGTGAAATCAGGGTCGTTGTCATGCTGACGGAAGTGGCTAAAGTTCCAAGGTGGGAAGTTCTTTCCTATCTACACAGTCTCAGACGGAAAGGCTGAATGAAACTCAGGAATCCCCAGGGCCGAGAGTGAGGGGGAAATAGCAGACCTGAAAAACGCTCAACGTTAGGAAACTCTTGTAAACCAAGAGCTTCTGGAGAAGAAATCTGACCTACCACGACTGGTCCTCCCCATGCACATGTTGTCTGGTGTGACGACTTCTTGTTTGATGGCAAAGTAGTCCGTCTGCAAGGTGTCTGTCTGCAGAGGGTCCCGGAGAATGACCGAGGGGTAGTCGTTCTCATACTTGAGGGAGAGGAGCTCCTCGGAGCTGATGGGGTGGAGTGTCTGGTAGGACTCTGTGATGAAGCTGGGCTCTGAGAACTCCGAGGGAGGAACACACTGAGCATGCTCGATACCATAGCCTGGAAACAGAGCGAGGGTGGCATTAAAAGAGGGGAGAGCTTTGTACCTAAAACAAGCAGTTCTTCCCCATTGACACCAGCCCCACAGTGTGTCAACAGGCCGACTACCTTAGGGAGGAAGAGGAACATATTTTCAATGAGAAGGGCCTCGGGGCAAGTTAACCTTGCTCCGCTTCTTAATGGCTAGGGCCCTTGGCAAGATACCTCCCTTTTCTGGCTTCATCTCCTCATCTCTAAAATAGGGATGATGGCCATCTTGCTTGGAGCCTTGTGATAAAAATCAAACAAGAATATATATGCAAAACGCCTACCAACATTTCTGGCTCCCGGTAAGCTCTTACTCCATAGAACTTATGTTGTTCTTGGAAGAAAAATCATAATAAAGTGAGAAAATGAAACAAAAACAAAGCTGCTGTAGAGTCCCTTTGGAAGCAACACCATCAGGTAAGAAGAGCCCTGCACTAACACTAACCCTTCCTCCCGCCCCCTCTCTGGTACAGTTGGGTGTCCTGTACCAGAAGGGACAAGGTTTTATTTTCTGTGAGAGATGCAAAGCCAGATCTGGGACAGATCTGAAGCTGCATGGCCCACTCTCGAGGGAGGATTTCAGAAGAAACGCTGTTATATCCATGCATAAAAGGGAGAGAACAAGGGCCATGACCAGACCCCTAACCCGATCTCCCTCCAATGGCCCCACAGGGCACAGGCTCCAACAGGAATGGCCACAGCTCTCTGTGCGACTTTTAGGCTGATGGTATCAGTGGGAGGTCCTAAGTGCAGGAATTTGCAGGTCAGGACAACGTGCAAACAGGCTGAAGCCTTGTGCTTTGCGGGGAAAAATAAAACGAATACCAAATAGTCTGCGTTTAAGGGAATATGGTTTGCCATAGAGTTACCATGAAGGAGCTTGAGCTCTGTTGGGACAGGGTTCCTTCCCCAATGAGCAAGAGGAGGGGAGAAGAGTGGCAGGTGAACTTACTAATGAAGTAGTCCGAGGTATAACGGGATTCTGGGTAAGTGGGGTTGACTCCATTCACTTGATAGGGTTTCACATCCTCTGCAACACACCGGGGAGGGGGCGGGACAGAGAGGTCAACATGAGAGTGCTGCTTGGCCCGAAAGGACCTCGGACACAAGGACCACAATGATCTCAGCCCCTCTTCTAGGAAACCTGCGTGTTCCTTAGCCCAGCTGCGCTGTGAGCCCACCCTGGCTGGGGCTTTATCTAAGGCTGAGATCACAAAAGTATGGCTGAGTTGACTATTTCAGTGACTGCGAGAGGGGACTTCGTATCTTGGAAAGAGCGCCAGTGGGCGATCCCTATGAGCTAGGGAGGTAGTCTGCCCTCATTCTGACGCATGCGTGGACCACAGTTGCATCAAAGGCTACAGGGCAGCTTGGGCAGGTACCAAAATCACTCCCCACCACTCAACCTGATCAGCTCCAAAGCTTTTCAGAAATATATTACCATCTTTAGCCTGGGCGGCACGGCTCAGTGGTTGAGCATCAACCTATGAACTAGGAGGTCATGGTTAGATTCCCGGTCAGGGCACATGCCCAGGTTGAGGGCTTCATCCCCACCATGGGGATGTGAAGGAGGCAGCCAATCAACGATCCTCTCTCATCATTATCTCACTGGCCCTCTCCCTTCCTCTCTGAAGTCAATAAAAATATATTTTTAAAAAATTCTTCAGGCAGGTAGATCTTACAGCCTCCATTTCTTCTAACAGAGGTCTGCTTTTTGTTGTGTGCTTTTTTCCATCGCCCTCAGACTTCAAGTTCAGGCCCAGCTAAGGAGCAGGATGCCAAGAAGGTCACCGCTGGGTGAAACAGTGTGTTCACAGAAGAGCCACCTAACCAAACTGCTGCCAGGAGCCAACTTCCCAGGGGAAGGAGACAGGAATGCAGATGAAGGTAACTGAGCCCAGAAAGGCTCCCTGGTGAACTAAGGGGAGCCTGCAGGCCCCCTGACTACCCTGGACTCCAACCGCCCGGCCTCTGCCCATCGTGTGGCGCGGTCTGGTTCTATTTCCCAGAATCAGGCACGGAGAGGGGTGCTTGGGATTTCTCCCCGGGTATCTGATAGCCTTGTTGGGAGCAGAGGCTGCTGGGAAAACAAGTTGATGCCTGCACAGAAAAACAGCTCCCAGTTGAGATAAAGTGATTACACTTTGCTTGAGCAGCTTATCAGATTGAAACATCCCCTGTACCTCTGGCCTTCCACCCCACCGCACCCCGAGCAGCTATGTTCTTTCCGAGCTGTGTTGCTTTAGTTTCATCACAGACCCTCCGTAGAAACCTCTCGCTCAGCTCTTCAAGGGCCTGAAGACAGAGGGTTCTCGCTGCCTCTCTCAACAGAAAAGGGGCGGGAGGATCCAGCTTTGCCCTCGGATGTACTCAATCATTCCCTCAGGCTCCTGAATTCCCTAGTTATTCTTCTGCAAGAAGCTAGGTCCAGCCTCTCTTGGGGACCAGAAGCTCCCCCGTGAGTCCATATTATTATTCAGAGGACACAGGGCGGGAAATTGAATTGCGAAGGCGCAGGTTCAAGGAAGTGAGTGACCAGGAAGCCACCTAAGCTGCCCTCCCTTGGCAGATGGGGACACTACCAGTGCCTGCCCACCCGTGGCTCAGGGCTGCGGTGGGAATCCAAACGGAAAAACGTATTTTAAAGCACTTTGATTTTTTCTTCTCTCATTTTTTCTTCTTTTTCTTTTCTAGAAGAGAAGGTTTAATCATTGATAAAAATGGACAGAAATATTCAAATCAGAAATGCTTTAGGATGTGTATCACGAAGTCAATACTTCTCAGTGAATAGGGAAGGTGACAGACTCCCTCAATGAAAAAAGCAAGAGAAAGGTCGGATTTAAAAAAAAGAAAAAGACCACCGTTAAAGAAAATGCTTCCGTTAACATTAGATTTTTGTTCTTCAGTAGGTCCTTAAGGCAACATATTTAAAGAAAAACAAGGAGGTGCTATATAGGTATTGATTATAACCGTGATCAGAGGCAGGTTGACACTCCAGGACCCCTGGCCACGCCATGGTGACAAGTAGAGGAATGTGTTAGCAGAAGATATCTGGGTGACACAGTCTGACACAGTCTGATAGGCCCCACGGGTGAGGAGCAATGGCCACATCAGACCTGTTATGAGCCTGCCGTGTCTCTCCCTCTATACACAGACCGCTCACATCAACAGGTGGGAGTGGGTGTGTGTGCAGCAGCCACAGGGGGCACCTGTCTGTGCTTTGGGCAGGCTGTGCGGCTGCCCCCAGTCTCTGGCCAAGGCAGCCGGGGCAAGAGCCACCGCGTTCTTGCCCGTGTGTATTTATTTATTTTTCAGCAGAAGCTGAAGAGAAGGGGGAAAAGGGATAACACTTCTGTGCCCAGAGGACTCTAATTTGGGCCCCTGTGGAGCATGGCAGAGTGGAAAATATCCTTAGACAAAGGAAGGTATTATACGGAGTAAAAGTGCTTTGCTCCCTGCCCCCAGCGTCCTCGCCAAGGGCTGGAGCCGGTGACCACAGAGAAAGGGTGGGCCTGGGTCACAGAGGGCGGCCGGCTTCTAGGCTTACAGTCAGCTGGAGGGCAGCGCTGACTGCTGGTAACTGCCATTTATTTTAAGAAGAAATTCAGAAAAATAAGCGCAAAAACACCCAAGTTTGCCGCCTGCTGCTGTTTCTATCCTCAGCCAGGGCTGTGGTACATGAGTCACTTGGTCCAAAAAGGTTGGAAGAGACTAGCCGGGAGGCCATGTCATTACAAGGTTGCAACACCGTGTCCTGACGTGACCCCGGTTCCTGCTCCAGATGCAAAGGTAGGCCAGCTCCTGCCGCTGCAACCCGGCCAGTGGGCAGGAGCCTGTGGCATGAACAAGCTCGGAGACGCTAAGCTTCCTGGGGGGCAGGGCCGGGCACCGTGCGGCCGCAGATAAAGGGAGGGTGCACTGGGATTACTAGGAACAAAATATACCTTGGAGCTGGCTGTGAGCTCTGCTCCTTGAAACAGGCACGAGTCTGAGATAAGGATGGGGCTCACCATTTTGCAAGAAGCATCAGGAGCGCAATCTCGCTAAAGCTTAAAATCTGCACCTCCAATGCAGAGAAGAAAAAGAAACTAACGTCGATGGAGCACCTGTCCTGGCATGCCTTCCACCCTCTGGGCTGAGACAGGGCATCCCCAGGGGATGGCATGGATGTCCCGCCACGTGGTACCTGGATGCATTCGCCTGCCTACTCTCCCAGCTGCCCCACACACACGTACCTTTCTGCAGGATCTCCAGATGTTCCCACAAGATGTCCCCAACGAAGTCCGGGGCCAGCTCCAGGAAGCAGTCTTTGCCCAGCGCACAGAGCGCAGCTCCGTTCATGCAGAACTTCTGGAAGTCCACGCCCTTCAGGCTGAACTCGTTGACAGCCCACATCACCCAGTCCCGCACGTGGGTCTCTGTCCACTGCCGGGGGTCTGCGGGGAGAAAGCACAGGAGGACCCAGCGCGTCAGGCCCCAAGCTCTAGCCCGGGCCTCGGAGAGGACGCCCAGGGCCCGAGCTTGATGAGGATGTTCTCTGGTTGAAAGATCCGGGAAGCACAGGCCTGCAAATGCATGTCATGGGGCACCTTCCTCCTCCCCGCATTCAACCTCCCCACCTCCTCAGCTCGCCAGCTGGGAGATTACAATCATCGGCAAGAGAGGAACACAGGAGTGTTTTCTACCCGCCGTGCAGACAAGTTTTCCAAATTGTCCCATCTCACAGCCCGATTCCCATTAGACTTTTTTTTAAAATATATTTTATTGATTTTTTACAGAGAGGAAGTGATAGAGAGTTAGAAACATTGATGAGAGAGAAACATCGACCAGCTGCCTCCTGCACACCCCCCACTGGGGATGTGCCCACAACCAAGGTACATGCCCTTGACCGGAATTGAACCTGGGACCCTTCAGTCCGCAGGCCGACGCTCTACCCACTGAGCCAAACCGGTCAGGGCTCCCATTAGACTTTTTGTAAAGCCCGGGACAAGGAGCAGATGAGCTCTTGAAGAGCAATAATAACGAAGTCAAGTTTGTTCTGGCGGTTACACTCACCTCTCCCTGCTCTTTCCTCCTACAGGGTACTTGAGACTGTTATTCTTAATTATTTTTATCTTCGCTAATTATGGTTGGTACTAACCATAGCAATTAGTGACAGTCAGTCGCTGGAATGGTACTTAGTAAGAACAACATGGTTAGGTGCCTGTATTAAACTACACCCCCTGCAAAGTGCGTCCATATCACAGTCCTGGCACTGCCCGGCTCCACAGCACAGACTCTGCATGATCTTCCCACGTGGCCTGAGCTTTCACGTGGCCACACCAGCCAGGACACCTGAAGAACTCAGATGGAGGCAGGGTGCAGGGCCCACATACCTGCTCTCAAGGTCACCCCTTCAACGGAGCAGGCTGGTGGGGATTCACTTTATCCCGCCTGTGACCCTAAGAGGATGCTGGGCGTTGCTGTGGGCAGAGGCTGTGGCAGAGCAGCACACCTGGGGAAGGTGCATATCCATTCCCAGGCTCTGTCCGGGGCCTGGTTCCCACAGGGCTGGAGGCCTGTCATGAGCGCTCTCAAGGCAGCCTTGCTCTTACTCAATAGCACAGTGTTCTTCCTGCTCGCAGCTATTCAGGAAATGTTGCTGCGTGAAGGCTTAAGTGTTCCCCGGTCAGTTCTCCTTTCTGACAACCCCAGTCCCCTCACATTCCTGAATACACCCTTTCAGAGGAGAACACCCAAGGATAAACACATTGCACCACAGCACACGGGCAAGAACAGAGCCATCAGGACATTCCAAGAAGCGGAGCTCAGGGAGCTCACCCAACAGCAGCCCGGAACGGCTCTGAAACCGGGATGTTTCCAAAGTGTCTGTATGTGGCATCACTTGAGGAGCTTCAAAGACACTGGTGTTTCCAGAAATTGTGATTTAATTGATCTGGGACACGGCCCGGTCTGGGGACTTTTTTTTTTTAAGATCCCGCATTTAATGTGCAAATAAGTTTGGGAATAGCGCCCTTCAACCAAGGTGGCAGCGAGGAACCCGGGAGATGGAGAAGGTCAGCCCGTGTGGGCGACTTTCCAACAGACTCCGCCACGCCCTGGAGCTGCTGGCTGCAGCCACGTCTGCCTACCTCACACTGCAGGTGGGAAAACGAACCTCCCCTAAAAGCCTGCTCCCAACCTCTTTCCCAAGGACAGAACGTACCTTTTGGGATCCCCAGTCTTTGCTGCTCTTTGGAGAAACCGCTGAAAGTGGCTTTCAATGCCTGAGACATCATCTCTTTGCTGCTTGGGGTTAGTAGTGGGACGTCTGCACATTCCATATCTGTAAGAGAAAACATCACATGAAGAATCAAAACTAAACAGGTGATGGCTCAGTCTGCAGTGTTGTACAAAGAGTACATCATTATATTCTACACCCAGATTGACATAATGATATATGTCCATTCTATCTCCATTTAAAAAAATAACTAAATGGGTGATTAACCACCCATCCAATAGAATAGGACATGAGTGGTCTGGAGAAGGCAAACTGAAAAAATCACTCTACGAACAGCCTCCCAGGGCCAGGTACAGTTTACGAGGCCCCTTAAAAAAAATGACTCTTGCCTAGAATGTCCTACACCCCTGGTTAGCAAAGTATGCTTATTCTTTCTGTATAGCTCCACTAATTCCGCCACAGTCCCTATTTATCCTTCATAATTCACAGGGAGGATTAATGTTACCACGCCCTTCCAGTTACCTATGAAAAGGAAATAATATCCATCCGTTCAACAAATAATTATTTAGCGCTTGCTATGTGCAAGGAATCCGATAAGCAGACAGAAGTAACCCCCTCCTCCTGGAGTTGGAGATCAGATTCTGGCAGGAGATACGGTCATTAAAAAACGATTTACACAATTAAATGCCCAAAACGTTACGAAGGGCTTCAGAGATGGAGAAGATAAAATGTGAACGTCTAAGGAATTCCTGTTGGTCTGGAGAAATCAGAGAAGGCCTCCCTTAGGCGAAGAGAGAGACATTTGACTTGAGATCTAAAGGATATATAGAAGCTTAAAAGAGAAGAATATTCTAGAGACCAATGGTTCTCAGAGTGTGGTTCCCCCAGACCAGCTGTATTGGCATCACCTGGAATTTGTTGGAAATGCCAATCCCCAGCCATTCTCCAGCCTTCCTGCAAGAGGTGGACCTGGGAGTCTGCATTTCTAACACAGAATCTAGGTGATCCTAAGGACCATTAACATTAGACTACAGTGATCCTAGATAACGGGGTTGCATCCATGAAGGTCATGATGGGGGAGGAGGAAAAACTTGGCCTATTTTAGTGTCAAAAGACCTGAAGCTACAGCAGAGTGGCAGAGGCCAGTTGCTTGGGATGACGTTAAGAAGGTAAGCCAGGAGTGTATGAAGGACGTAATAGTTTTATCCTCAGTAGACTACAAAGTCAATGAGAGTTTGATGCAGGGGAATGACATGACCACATTAAGATCACCTTATGGTGATTCTATTATTTATTTGTCAAGGAACTGCCATACTGCTTTCCTCAAAGTGGCCACATGATTTCAATTTCCCACCAAGAGCGCACAGGAGTTCCAAAGCTTGCCAACACTTACTACATTCTGGGTGTGTTTTTATTGGGGGGTGGGGGAGGAGAGAGGGGAAATAGTAGCCATCCTATCACACTGTAGTCTTTATTTGTATTTCCCTAATGATGCTGATTTATATTTTCCTAATGAGTAATGATGTTCCCTACTGATTTGTATTTCCCTAATGGTTAATTCATGATTATTAATATTTAATCATTATTCCATGTGCTTACTATCCATTTTTGTATCTGCTTTGGAGAAATGTCTTTTCAAACATTTTGCTCATTTCTACATAGAGCTGTTTGAGGTTTTCTTGTTGCTGATGTTCACTGTTAGGAGTTTTCTATATACCCAAGAGTTGCACACAGGGTCTCAAAAGGATATGTGTACTCTTGCGTTCATTGCAGCATTATTCACATTATACAAAATGTGGAGGCAACCCAAGTGTTCACCAACAGATAGATAAGCAAAATGTAGTATATGCACACAATGCAATACTATTCATACAATACAGTACTATTTCCTTCCTTTTTAAGGAAGGAAATTCTGACATACACAACATGGATGAACCTTCACATTATGTTAAGTGAAATAAACCAGTCACAAAAGACTAATGATATGAATGACTTAGAAGAGTCAAATCCATAGAGAGAGAAGGTAGGAATGGTGGGTGCCAGGGCCTGGAGGGAGAGAACAGGGAGCTGCTGTGTAATGGGGACAGTTTCAGTTTTACAAGATGCAAAGAGCTTCTGAGATGGATGGTGGTGATGGATGCACAACATGCCACATAACTGTCCACTTAAAAATGATGAAGGTGGCAAATTTTGTTATGTTTCTTTCACCACATTTAGAAAATGGAAAATATAAAGAAGACGCCTTAGCTGCTCTGTGCAGGAGGTAACTATAAATGGATGTGGGTAGACTTGTTAAAGTTATTAGCTGTGGTGAGAGATGATGGTGGCTTTGACTGGGACGGTAGCAAGGCAGATAGGGTAAGCAAACAAAGTTGAAGTGCATATAGGAGGTAACAGCTGTAAAGCTGATGTATGCAGGTAGGAGGGAAGAACGAGGTGTCAAAATCTGCAGATTCACAAGTGTGTCGCCCTTTTCTGTACCCACATACATCTTTCTCTCTTCAATGTCCAATCCTTCTTGTACTTGCAGACCATGTTCACAGCAAGAACACATACTATGGCTCGAGTCTACAACCTCCTGAATCGACCTCAAGCACAATTCCCCCAAAAAAGTTAATAAGCAAAGAAATGTCACGAGAATTCCTCCTGGCCATCCTGTGACCTTCAGTGACCCACTTTATTGCACTAATTTCCAAAGTCCTCTTCCTCAGCCTGTGTCTCCAGGGTATCCTAGGAGACTGGCTTACCAAAGGGCTGAGTTCCGGGCATGGCCACGGTAGAGGTTCCTCAACTAGCCATCTCTAAACCCTGGCGAGTCAAAAACTTCCATGGCCACACGCAACGTGTTCTTGGCTGAATGACATGGAAACATAGGAGGGAAACGATGACAATGAGCGACCTTTGAAAAAAAGGAGGCGACATGTTGCTTTTGAACGTCCAAGTGAAGGGAACTGCATGACAAGAAAGAAGGGCAGCCAGCACCTTCCCTCTGCCTGCTCTGTGCTTTGAGCTTTGAGGTTTGAGCCAGGCTGTCAGGACACAGCTCAGAGTCCATCTGCCCTGGAGGCACAGCAGCTTCACTCAGCTGCTCCCAGGCCCTCCAGGGAGCGGGGATCTGAAGATCTGGGGAGTGGAGAGTTTGGGTTGCCCTGGGACGTGCCCAAAAAAATCTAGTGGAAAAATCAACATGCCTGCAGGAAGGTTGACAAAATGATGGAAAATCCCAGATTGTTAGAGGGGGGGAGGAGAGGGGGAGGGGATACAGTGTGGATTATGTAACATTCAACCCTTCAAACAATGGTGTCATCATCAAATGAGTCACTAAGAAACACATCAGGGCTCTCCCTTTGTCCCTGTTCCACACGCCCAAGTGGCAGGTCCAGAAATGTCTCCGCTTAGAGCAGCCGGTTTTGCTTTAGAAAAAGAGACTATTTAACCCGAGAGCATGTCATCTGAGAGAAGGGACAAGGACAGCCTCCCTGACTCCTAGCACGGGGGCGAAACACGCAAGTCCGTCAACGAATGTCCAGCGAACACCGTGTTTTCTGAATGTGAATCAACTTTCCTTCCCTTCCCTCCCGTCCAACACAAATCCGTGAACTTCGACCGTGTGGGTTGTGGGTTGTGCGTTTGTTCCCTCCGTTAGATTGATGACGCGATGAAAGGGACTTTGCTGATGGCGGAAATTGGCCAGGACAACACATGTGGAAAATACAGGCCAGGCCAAACGGACCAGCCAGGCTTCTGCTGCAAACGGGACCTGAAGGAGGAGGCTGGCCAGGAGGCCCAGGCACCTCCTCACAGGGCAGCTTGGGCAGCCTGATGCCAGGGCCATGTGAAGGCCAAGGACAGCAGAAAGCCTGAGGAAGCGGTTTCCTGGAGCCCTGCTCCCTGTAGCTCCGCCTACCCCGGCAGCAGGCTCTGGACAGGACCTCTGGGCTCACAACTCTCCGTGTAGGTTTTTGCTTCCTGTCGGGGAGCCGGCCTCTCCAAGTCTCACTTGTTCTCTGTGAGGGAAGCAGCTGGAATGACTTCTGCCTGTCCACCTCAATGCCAGCTGGAAAGCCTGGCCCACATGTGGGCGGCCGCAGCTGCTCGGTGTCCACGGCTCTGCCCCCGGTTGAGGCTCAAAGCACTGGATCTCCTGTTAAAGTGCTCCCAGCCCAGTGATGGAAGCCGCCCCCGCACATCTGGGACACCTGCCTTTGGACTTGAGCTCAGGAGAGGGCATATCATGGCCCTGGGACCCAAAGGATTCAGACAGGGGAGTCAGAGCTTTATCCACCATTTTTATAACGGGTGGAATTTTGGTGTGTGTGTGTGTGTTTCTTTTTAAATCAAACATCTTCTCCAAGGGATTGTCTTTTTCAGTAGCAGTGACACTGCCTTTAAATATGATGAATAATCACATTCAATAGTGGATGGTGACGTAAATATTAAACTCTTCTCATGCAAAATGTGAACGCAAAAATTCCCTCTAAGTTGCGAGTTTATGACTGTGGCGGGTTCATCAGTTACAGGGAACAGCAACAGTAATGAAGTCATCACGCAGGTGGAGGACCTGACACGGGGGAGCCCAAGCCGGCATCTCTATTCTCACCACACTCGCTCTCAGGTCCGATTATAATCCTTTTGCATCAGGTACTAAGTATTTCTCACTGAAGGAGCAGCGCCGAGAACTCAGTCAACGCCTCCACAGAAATCAACTAATTGCATTTCATGGACAAGAACGAAAACTGCCTTTGTGTTCATCACGGTCATGGTGATAGCTTCAGTTCACATAACACATCTGTCTCAAAATGTCTCAAGATGCTGAACACCTGACTACGTCAATACAGGGGGGATTCCAACCAGCACAGTGCACTAGAACCTGGGAACATATATACATGACAAGTATATCAGACTTCTTACTGACATCACGCTCAGGACCCTAAATAGGAGTTAGTGTTTACAAGAATCACCCTAAGTTTCTGAGACGAGTTGTACCACAGCGAGTGCATAAATACAGGCCCCGCCGCCTCAGCCTTAGCGAGGCTGCCGTGTGGAGGCGGAAACGAGCAGGTAGCGTTCCTTGAATCCGTAGGCGTATAATGAGCCCGTGGCCTTTTCAATGCAGGGAAACATCTGCTTATTTTTCACTGTGGCCTCACCCTGAACAAAAGCCTATACGCCCGGTGGATGTTTTAACTCACATGTAGAACAAGGTTTCAATTCACTTGTATGTAACTCAAAGTGCAGGGCTGTTCCATGTCAGGGGCATTCCATGTGACTTCTCAACGCTGAGCGGCTCACAGAGCAACAGGGTTGCACAGAATCTGAGCCCGCAGTGGGGTTTGTCCTGGGAGAGGTTCAAGACATCTGGCCTTCTTGACCTGAGATGGTCCTCCTCTCTCCATCCTCAAGTAAGTGGCAGGAAGGACTGGAGCATCTGGGATGAGGGTGAGGCACTGAGGGACACAGCTAAGGACCGGGTGCACGTTTCAGCGTTTCAGTCTTAGGCAACCACTGGGCTGGCCAAACCCTCGCGATGGCCATGGCGATAGTAGTGGTGCCTGCTGGGGATTGTCCAAGCAATGGCAGCATGAAAGAAAAGCCAAGCATAAATCATATTCCTTCCCTCTGAAAACTGCTTTAAGTCCACCAAGACCCTTCCAGTACGCTACACCACATACCCTCACAACCTGAAACTTTCAAGGGGCCTGAGAAGATATTCATTACAAGATTCCATTTCATAGATGAGGGAACCAAGATCCTAAGAGTTTAAGAACTTGGCCTCAAGTCCCAGGGCTGGGAGAGTCCAGGCCGGGCTGGAACCCAACCTTTCAACTCTTAGGTCCAATGTTCTTCTTCTCTCCCACTGCTGCTGCAAATAGGAATCGACCCAAGATCCAAACAGGCTAAAATGTTTACAGCTGAGAGAAAAAAAAAACAGGACCTTCAGTTCTTATTTGAAAATCAAATACATTTGAGGAAATAATTAAGAACTTAAAACCGCTCCTGGATTGAAGAAAGCCAGGATTTCACGTGGCTGGTCCCATAAAGACGTAAATAAAAGCCATGCAGAATCATCTGTAACCTTTTCCCCTCTTGGGACTGAGGGTAATGAGCCTTCCCTACAAAGAGACACAGGTGACACACCCACCTGGCTCCTTCCCTGTCCGTGGTCACCCCAAGTCACCCCCTTGGGCAGCCCTGCACATACTATGAAGTGAGTTAGTTACAGAGTCTCACTGAAATGTGTTTCTTAAAGAGAAAGGAAACCCAGAAGAAAGCTTGTTCATGGGGGAGGATAAAAGAGCACCTGTCACAGATGGAAAGGCAGGATTCTGACGACAAGGAAGGGGCACCCGCTGGGACGGGCACTGGGCTTGACTTGGTTTGCTGGTCAAAAGCCACGGGTTACCACTAATGCGATCACGCCGGGTGAGCCACTCGGCACCCTGCTAAAAAGAGGTCTGTGGACAGGGAGTGTCTACATCCCGCACAGGGTTTCAAATTTTTCATTATGACAATTTTCAAACACATACTAAAGCAGAGAGAAGAATACATTGAATCTCTACCCAAAATCAATCAACTCTAACAGTTTTTATTTTATCTCCTCCACACACACACACTGAAGACCTGTGAAGCCAATCCCAGACAACATGTCATTTCACCCACAGATATTTCATTGTGGTGGTGGTGGGGGGGATATCTCTGAGATACAGGAGGGTCATCATGGGAAAGCTTAGGAGAGGCAGATAAACTCGTGGAAAAAGAAAAGAAGGCTTTGGACTCCTCTCCACGGCGCTGGCATCTAGCTCTACATCGCATACGCAGGCCCACATGGGAAGAGACCCTACCGTGATCTGGAAAGTGGAGAAGTCGGGGGAGAGAGAGAGAGAGAGGATTTCAAGGGAGGGTAGTGAGTGCTGCCTTGGACACCCACGTCCTACAAGCAGGAGGCCTCAGGGATCATTCTCCCTCACGGTCCCCAGGAACCTTGGCTCTCACCAGGAGTGTGCACAAAGGCTGGGGTTCTGGCAAGGCGGGTGCCAAACAGCCTAGAACAAGTCCCGGTGGAGGAGAGAGGATGCCTTTACTCGTTCAGATCAATAGAAACAGAACAGGGGCTGTGGCCAGTGACTGCTAACTGACTCCGGCGCGGACTGCCCTGGGCAGTTGGCACTGGTCTGTAAGAGGCCTTCCCAGTGAAAACACTACCATCTCAGAAGGATGTGAAGGGAATCTCTGCAATAGTCTCTCTTGCCTGTTCAAGGGGGTTGGAACTAGGAATGAAGGGACCAGAAAAGGGTCCTCTTTGTCCTCCATCCTGATCCCAAGTCCTGTTTCAGGCCCCGGGAACGTGGCGGGCAGAGTTGGCAGCGGAGGGAGCTAGCGCAATCCGAATGCTTCTGGCTGAGGTTAATGCAAAGGAGGGAAGGCGTGGCCCTCCTCAGCCCCTCAGCTCTGTTTCATAAACTTAATGATGTGACAGAGCGATGAGGGACAAGCGGGACTCTTGGCTCAGGCAAGACCTAAGCAAAAAATGGCTCAGTGCCCTCGATGGGCCAACCAAACAGTCCATCATGACCCCAAATAATGGGACACCATGAGCCCCCAGAGACTCCTATCAGTCAGGGAACATGCACCTGGGCTTCTTCCCTTTTCTTTCTTTCTTTCTTTTTTAATCCTCACCCTGAGGATATTTTTCCATTGATTTTTAGAGAGAGTGGAAGGGAGGGGGAGAGACAGAGAGAAACATCGATGTGAGAGAGATACATTGATTGGTTGCCTCCTAGGTTAAGCCTGCAACCAAGGTGCATGCCCTTGACCGTAATCAAACCGGGGACCCTTCAGCCTGCAGGCCGGTGCTCTATTCACTGACCCAACCTGGGTAGGGCTGCCCTTCTCTTAATACCCCACCCCCTGGACATCACCAGCCCATAGGAAATGACACCAAAGAAAGAGAAAGAAGCTGCACAGAAAATCCCCAGTTCACCCTCTAGGGAACTGACACGGAAAGCGCAAACCTGTCTCCCATCACACCTTCTGGGTTCTGCTACCTGCACACTGTCCCTGGGGAACACAGGCTGCTTGGGTACAACCTGTCAACTCGGAGACAAATGCCTCTACTCAAAGGGAAGCTGCCCCAGGACAAAGGACGTGGCCCTCCGGAAGGCAAAGCAGGCTCCTAGCTGCCCCGGGAGGCCGGCCTCGGCCCCGCAGCCAGGCCTGGGAAAGACGCCTGCAGACAGGCTGGGCGCTCAACATCTGTAGGAAGTGACTTCAGTCCTCTCCCTTTTTCCCTTCACCCCCCCACCCCCGCCCCAGCCCCCAAAAGGCGTTTTAACACATTATTCCCACTGAAGTCCTGAGGATCTGGTGACTCACCAGGCTCACACATGGTTCCAATGAGCCCTTGACCATTACATGGTCGGGGAGCAGGAAAAACAAATGAAAGCGGTTGTAATTCGGCAGCGCCGGGGTTCAGACCTGCCAGACAAAAGGGATTGCAGGCATGTTCCCAAATTCGTTCAGGCACCTGACATGCAAAAGCTATTTTTAATCACTGGATTTATTTCTTTCCTACCCCCTTCACCATCCTCCACCTCAGCAAATGTTTCAAAGTCAGAGCGAAGCCCAAATCAATCCCAGGTGTTCGGGGAGGACCCAGCGAGGCTCTTCCGTTCCAGGAGCGGAGCCAGAAAGCACAACTGCCCCCTGGGTCCTGCAGCTACACTTTCTGGTTCTTTCCTTGGAACAGTTCAAACCTCCCACCCTCACCACGGAGCAAACGGCCCAAAAGAGGAAACATTTGAATGAATGAATGACCCTGCCAGAAGGACTCCTCACCATGTGAGTTCCCTAGCGGCCCCGCCTGGGAAGGTGCAGGAAATGGGTCTCAGAGATCAGCGAGACGGGGCATGCTGTCCTCTAGGATTCTGTACCTGCCCCGCAGTGAGGGTTCAATTAAATGCATGTGAAAATGCCAAAGCCTAATACATAGTAGGTGCTCAATAAATTGCTGGTGATGAACTGAACTGAAGCACATCTTGTAAAACATAAAGATTTTTTAAAAACCCCCATAAGATTTTATTTCACAATGCTTAGAGCAAAAAGAAGGAATCTGGCCATTTCCCTAGGTACAATTGAGAAAATGAAAAGAAAAAAGGAGATCCTGAGACATAAGTGGAAATTGACATCCCCTGAATCGGGGTCTTTGTTTTAACAGAACAAACTAATTTCTTATCTATTCTGCATCCTCTGTTCTGCTAGAGGGGAAATTGTTCTGTAGCAATAATTATCTAACATATGTGTTCTGCCATGAAAACACCTCACAGCTACAGGATCCAATGGGCCTGAGATCCTTTGGGTTTTTAAAACTTACTAAGAGTGCCATCGCAGACTCACTATGACACAAAACAAAACCACAGTGTTGTACTCCAACCTTTTCTCTCTAGGCCTGGAACTGCCAAGACCCAAGCTGCCTTTGTACCCCAGTCATTCGGGTGCCCTTAAATGAATAACCTCTCACAATTGAAAAGGAGGTTTTAACTACTGAGATTAGGATTCCCGCATGCGAGGCCCACCTCAACAGAGCACTTTAAAAGCTGCAGTTCTGAAATGATCATGCAGAGCCCTCTACAGAGCGCTTCCCATGGTTCCAACCATGGCTGCATGGGTGATCGCCGTTGACCCCCTCCACACCGGGCATCCCAGAGCAGCGTGATGACAACACAGAGCCGGGCCTGCAGGTTACTCAGAGGAAAGCGAGGCCTGGGCCCTGTCCACCAGCGCTTGGCAGAGAGCCACGGGCATGCGATAGGTCCTTTCCAGATCCTACGCCTCGGAGGGAGGACAAGCTCCTGCTCGCCTGCGACTACAACATTCTCAAGGTCAAGGGCTTTTGCTACCAGGATGGCACAGGATACCCCACGCAAGAAGAGCACAGGACACATCTGGCATCTTGCCGTTATCCAAGCACCCCCTTCCACGAGTTCGCGTGGCAGGTCTGAGGCCTCGCTCCCCGAGATCCCGCAATGGGTGATGTGGGTGACTGGGGGAACCAGATTCCTTTTCATTTCACTGGATTCCCAGCTATAGTTTTCAGTCCTGCTGTCTGAGTAGAACTTTCTGTTTTAGAAAATATTTTCTCCCATATTCTCCTAAGATCCTGAACAACAACCAGGTTTGGGGACTGTGTTCATCACAGACGTGAAGATATTGAGGTGCACACAGGTAACTTCAGTGGTTTAACCAAGATGAGCCACCCAGACCCTCAGACAGGAAACCAGGAGTTTTCTACCCACACCTGCTGGCAGAGTTCAAAGCAGGGGAGCAGAAACAAGTCCCAGTCACCAACAATTTATTGAGCACCTACTATGTAGTAGGCTTTAGCATTTTCACGGGTATTTAGTTTAATCCTCACAATGAAGACAGAAATATTTCTTTTCATTGTCTCCGTCATGTTCACTACAGAGAAGGTTCTCTCTGGAGAAGGGAAGCACCTCAATCCCAGGACTCTCTGCTGACAGCAGCTGCGACGCCTGAGCTCAGGGCTCCACCCCACATTAGACCCAGCACCGGCCACATGGGCACTTGGTCCAGGGCCAGGATAGGTATGGTGGGGGCTCCTGAGCGTCACCAGGCAGGCTGGGCTGGGCAAGGCGGAGGGCGAGGGAAAATGTGGGCAAACAAATGGAGTGGAGCCCGTTTATTTGGGCTGGAAGAGGCAACGTTTTTCTGCACTTTTGAACTGTTTTCTCAAGGCCTGCCTCTCCCTCCCACGCAGGAAACAAACACAGAGACAGGCCTCTTCAGTGTGGCTCCCGTCGCTGAAGGCTGCCCGGGAAAAGCAGAAGGACAAGGTCAAGCGCAAGGAGGGAGTTGGTGATGAGCAGGGTCCACTGGCGGCAGGTAGGAGCTGGGAGAGGCAACGGTGGGAAGAGCTGGGTGAGGACCAGAGAAGGAGGGATGGCAACGCAGCAAACGGGGAAAGAAAGGAAATGGCAGGGGAAGTGACTATCAGACCATTTCAAACCAGAATAAAGGGACACAGGGGGCTTGGTAGAGCCAGCAACCTACTCCCAGGGAATGGTGTGTTCAGAAAGTAGCATTTTCCCATCAATTTGGAAGGGAAATTCTCTCTCAACTTTCTTATTTATTTATACACTATACAAATAATTTTTAAACCAAAAAAGGGCCATTTTTTTCCAATGGGAAAGAGCCTTGTTGGAGATGAAAGCCAGTCTTCAAAACGCCTCGGAGGAAACTGAACCCCATGTCTCGGTGCTGAGGCAAGAAAAACAAAGTGGACATTCTTCCTGTGTTCTGAGGCTTCTCATGCAGATGTGTTTCCTTTTAATAAATAAATCTGGGAGAGAAGGAAGCGCGCGCTCGCACACATTCGCACAGGGCAACTGTCTGATTTCAACCCGGGGAAACCACAATGAGAAGTAAGAACAGAGGAGCCCGTTTTCCCAGCACAGGGACAAATCCCAACAGACCAACACACTCGTCAAACATCTCCCACCCGAGCTTTCCAAGTCCACAAAGGACTCCCTGCTAGTGAGTAATGACAATCCAGGCAGGGAAGGACCTGGGACACAACCACCACACTCTCCGGAAAGGCCTGTCGAGGTCTCTCCTCACAACTCCTCACTTAACATGTTCAGTTGCTGTCTGCTCTTCCAGCCACTGAATGTCCCTGGTGGACGGCAGTACTTATTGTTAAATGACACACACTGAGTTCAAATCTGCCTTCTTATGAGTTCTAGCCATCGGGCCGAGTTCCACGGGTGGAAGCCGCGTGGTATAACTTTAATCTTTCCTCATCTACCAGCTTTTCACCCTTTTTCACTGATCCCTCTGTTATCACTTCTGTCCAGTTGTTAAAATCCCTTGATTCCTTCATGATGGCATGGTTTGGGCCATTCCCCCACCCTGAAGCAATCCTGTAAGCCTATGTTCCTAAGAAGAGCCTCTGAGCATCCTAAGTGAACCCCACCCTTCCCAGGAATGAAATGGGGACACGGGGGTAACCATCCTACTCCACCCACTTGTGTTGGTGCAGACGAACACTCACTTTTCTAACAGCCACTCTCCAAAAGCCACCCATGCACCATGCACGCCAGGCCCCTGCTCAGGCACTGCCACTGAGCCATGTTGGCACCACCAGAATCCTATTAACCTCAAGTAGAGCTTTACATTTGTCTGTATTAAACTTCACCTTGTTCTGACCCATGTTTCCACATGTAGAGGTCATTTTTATATCATGAATCTGTCTTCGTCCTATGAGCTTTGCACCATCTGCCACTTACTAAGAAAGCTTCTGGCATCCTTCTCTAATCAGAGCCCCTGACAAAGACGTTAAAGAGGCAATGACCAAGCTCTGAGCCCCATAAGGTAATACCAGAGACCATGCATCATTCAGACACCAACGTTAATCAAGACCCTTTGGGTACAGCTGCTCAACCAGTTACAAATCCTCCTGGCTTGACTATCATTGGATCCACACAGCCTCGTCTTGGCCACAAATACATCACGGAGAGACTTGGGCAGAAGCTTCACTGGAGCCAGCTGGTCTACCTGTCTTGGAACCTGTTCTTCCCTCAAGTTTCTCACAAGGCAGTTGAGGAGAACAGCAGAGCTGGGATTCAGATCTCTGCACAGTGTGTGAGTGTGTGTGTGTGTGTGTGTGTGTGTGTGAGAGAGAGAGAGAGAGAGAGAGAGAGAGAGAGAGAGAGAGAGAGAGATGGAGGGAGGGAGGGGAGCGAGAGGAGAGAGAGAGCATGCCTAACACTCAACTGCTACAGCCACCCTGCTCCCAGAAACAATGGGCGCTTAGAGAACAATGGCCGCAGACGAAGTCTTGCTCTATTTATATCTGCCACTGTGGGTCCCAGACAGGAGGAACTGGAAGTCTGCCCTGTACACACAGCTCCAACTGGACTCGAGCTGGGAGGAAGATGAGGTCACCAGGAACGCGGCCTGCTTAGGAATAGGCTCCCTCTTTCTCACAGGGTTTCTTCTTCGTCTGCAGGATCTCTTCAGCCAAGTCGTTAGCTGGGCTGCTGCTAAAATGCAGCCACTGTGAAGACGGGAGGTCAGAACAGTAACCACTGCTCAGCCCTGCCCAAAGCCGTGAAGACCTTTCTCCACAGAGTTCAAAGGAAGGAGGGGATGTCAGGGGACTCAGCAGTAGATGGAGGTCAACTCTGTGGCCCCTGAAACAGCAGTCTCACAGGGCCATTGATTACACATGGGTAGGGCACTACGGAAGAGCTTTTCCCTGGGCAAGTTCCTCCTCCCCACTTCTGTGGAGTATCATAGGGGCCGAGAGCTGAAATGCACAACTTTGTGCTTCGTGTCTCGGGGAAGATCTGTCTCCCCTTTATTTCAGCCCCTTTGGACAGTTCCTTCATAAAGTTGGGGGGGCAATTTTAATCCCTCCCGACTGTGCTACTTATATTCTTAATCCTCACTGCACAGGGCCCGCAGTGGCCACGCAAGCCTCTGACAGACACCAAACTGAAAAGGAGCCGGCCAGGGCCAGGGAAGCAGGTGTGGGGACACAGGAGTGTGCCCTCCAGGCAGTCATCTGCTGCATGCCCTCCTGCCTTCTTGTGAGTGTCCACCAACAGCCCTCAGCAGTACTGGGCAACCGAGAGAGCCACAACTGCACCCCCCGGATCCCATCCCACTGTCCCTCAAAGGCAAGACACTCGTGGCTTAATACAGACATCTGCTGCCTACAAGTTCCTAGCACCAACTTCCCTCCCTGCTCCTGGAAAAGCGACACTAAGTAGGCAGTGAGAAACCTACACATGATCACTATCTTCCTTTCCATGTAGACAGCGTAGGTTATATTGCAATACACTAGGCGGGTGATGGCACCACATTCATAGGACCCAGAGGCAGGCACTTCCATGTCTTATTGTTTAAAAGCTTAAGCACAGAGCTGGACACGGCTGGAGCCAGTGCGACCAAGGAATGGTTCAGAGTGATGCCTTGTGTCCCTTCCACACTCCACATTCTCTCACTGACTTCACAAGTGCAGGAGTCAAATGTTTAGGGCTCACCTCTGTAGGGTGGTCTAATGCACCGGAACCACCAGCATAACTGAGGTAACATGGGCAAGGCCACCACAAGCAGACACTCCTGCGCATCTTCTGTGCTAAGCAGATGGTGGAGACTAAAACCTTCTGAATACACCAAACTATGAGGGTCTAAGTGGGTGCTCGGCCCACCCCACCTGGTCCAGTACTTCCCGGAAACCCTGCTTCCTTGACTCCTCTCCCCCCCCCACCCCGCTTCCAACAGGCTAAGCTCTCCCTTTCCAAGTTCCCTGCTGAATCACCCCAGTGTAAGTCGTGGGAGCCACGTGGGAGCCACATGGCAGGAGCAGGGAGAAGGCAGAGACACACACTGCCACCCTGAAGCCAGGCTGACGTCAAAGATACAAATCTTCCCACCCAGAGTGTTTGGCAAGTTCATGAGTCAGCCCATCTCTGCACCTATCAGTCTTCAAAAGCGCCTGCACACCAGCTCAATGCACCACAAAGCCACGGCCCTGCCCTAACATGGAGCAGCTGGACTTCACAGCATCAGGCTCGGGATGCTAAGTAACTCATGAAATAAAGGCCTTACTCCGTTCAGTAAATCCAAACTCATGTCCGTAATAAGGAGTCAGGAATCCTGTTGCTTTAAAGGATTTAGGTAATAGTTTCAGAGTCCAGGTCACGTTTCCTGAGCTGCTAAGGAGGTACTTAGGATCCAGAGAGATGGCCACAAAGGGATTATGGGTATTCTCCCTAAACCATTAAGTTTACCGCTAAACCTATCTTCGGTGGCTACTCCCAAGTTTGTCTAGACCTACCGAATCTCTCATTTTGGCCTTAAGCAGCAGCTATCACTCCGTCACACTGGTCTCTGCTCCTCTGAGCTACCCTCATCATGGCCAGAGGATGTTCAATGCTCTCCCCAGAACCAAAGCAGGAAGAGGAATTCACAGAATTTTCTATGAAACTTGAACAACTTCTTGGAGGGATGTGCTCCCTGCTGGCTACTAGGATGAATGAAGAGTCGGTTCCCTGGGGAGAGGGGGAGGAGCCAGCTCTGCCACTGGTCCCACACCATCCCCCCAAGGGATTGAGATATCACCTCGTTCAAACCCTTCCTTTGACCAACAGAGAAAATAGGCTCAAGGGGGTGACACCAACTTGCCCTTGGCCACATGGTTACTAATTCTAGACTTCGTGGGCCCTGTCTGCTGTTTTTCTTTCCTCTACGCCACCGTGTTTACTTACGCATATCTTCACTGCTATCGAGCTCTGGATCTTCATTCTGCACAAACACAGCACCTCCCCAAGTTCATCAGAACCACAGAGAAACAACCCATCCTAAGATCTAACAAACACGACGGGAATTTTCAGCCCCCGGATGCCACCTGGTGCCACTCCAGGTTACCAGTTTTCAGTCACGAAGATCAGGCTCTACGGTGGACCTTTCTTTTGAGCAGAGATGCCAGTGGAATACCAGGGGTGGTAAAGCCAGCAATCTCCAGTGGCAGGACACCAGTCTGTGCAAATGTGAGGGGCTCTAAAGTGTGAGGTGCTCTCCTACCCATCCAGGAAGAGTGAAGGCGGCAGTACATTTCAGTGATCTATTGACCTTCGTCTAAAACGCACTGATGGCGAGAACAGATCGCCATCATAGCATTCAAAGGTTCTATAACTTCCACCCCAGTCCCAGCTGTGCTGCAGGTAGGGGAACGGAGACACAGTGACCGGGTTGAGGGGATCCCGCAAACCCCACCAAAGCCAGAACATGAAATCCGTGACATTGGCCTGTACGTTGAACCTGACCTATCTAACTAATGAGGCCATTGGTGCAACTCCAAAAGGCCATGTCCCGAAGCTACCCAGGCAGCTCCGGGTCTACATGGAACGCATTTAGAGGTCAGGGAGCGAAGGGTTCCAGGAAAGATATACTTAGCTGTGAGCTCCTTTGGCCTCTGCAGATTTGTTTCTCTCCTTTCAGAAGGGGCTTCTCCTCATGGCCCCTAACACCTACATTGGGATCATCTCACAGGCCCACTGTGCAGGGTCTGACCCACGCTGGCCCAGAGTGGACAGTGTCAGATGCCTCCCCACCCCCGCCCCCAGCGGCAAACCCCAGAGGCTGAGAAGTGGCCGGGCAGACCCAATATCCCGATCAATGGGCTGACAGGCCCATG
Organism: Myotis lucifugus; assembly: GCF_000147115.1. NCBI lineage: Eukaryota > Metazoa > Chordata > Mammalia > Chiroptera > Vespertilionidae > Myotis > Myotis lucifugus. Next base: position 810,900 of record NW_005871298.1, read on the forward strand.
GGTGGCAAGCAGAGAACAAGTACTGGATGCCAAAGGAGGCGGGAGCAGAAGCCACTGTGCGTCTGCCAGCCTGCATCAGGTGGGAAAGACAGGGGCTGGGGTGCGCAGCCCTCCTCCTCCCGGTAAATGGCTCTGCCTGTCAGGAAGCCATTAGGAAACTGCAGCCGCCACAGCCTCCAGCTCCGGTCTGAACACGGTGCTTGCAGCTGGGGAAAGCACTCATTATCTCCGCCCAGACTTACAGGAGCTCACTACACAGTGGCACCTAACCAAGGGAGCCACCGGATAAAGCTGAGCGGGTGGGTGAGGGAGGGGGTGGAAAGGGTCCATAGAGACTGGGGCGATGCAGGGAGCTCTCCCAGGCATCGCTCGGGGCCTCAGGCCCGGTGCTGGGCTCTGTCAGGAAACACAGGTCCACTTCCTCATGCCCCCTGCTCCACAGCCTCACCCCCCCCCCAGGCTTTCCTTCCCTCAAAATGACCTACTGACTGCTGGTGGGTGTGGGGTCTCATTGGAGAGATTCACATGTACTGGAGTTAGACATCAGTGATGGCTGCACCAGCTCTGAGAATGGGCTAAAACCACCGGAGTGTGCACTTTAAAATGGTGAAACTTGTGTTACGTGAATTGCATCTCCATAAAAATAAATAAATTTGAAGCCGATCCAGTGAGCCACGGGCTACGGGCCGAGCAGTGTGAATAGGGTGGTGCCTGGGCGACAGGGACCCTGCACTTGGGAGTTTCCCTCCAGTGGGAAATGAAGGCCAGACAAGAGCCACAGGCTCGCACCTGCTGCTGCTGGGACAGGAGGCTCCGAGATGGAGAAGAGTGTGCGCTGGGTTCCGCCGGAGACCGGGTGGGAAAGAGCCTGCTGGTGTCCTGAGTGCACAGGGTGAAGGAGAGGAGGGGTCAGGGGTCACCAGGGAGGGGAGCCTGGTGGGAAAGGTGGGTCCATTCCCTGAGGCAGACACCTGATCTCTACCACTTCTGGGATCATGAATATGGGGATGAGCGGGGCACAGATTCTAAAAGACAAGCAGGATACCTCAGACACCCCCTCCCACAGGCGTCCCCCGCGCAGGCAGGCCAAGCTCTGATTCACAGCGACACTGCGTTTTCAGAAAGAAGTCCCCATCACACCCGGCTCCTTCTAGAGGTTTCTTGCCCAACCCTTGGAGGGAGACAAAGGAAGGGCAGGTAAGACAGGGCTCCCGGCAAACACACACTAGGCCAGGCTCCCTGGACGTGAGCCGGGAAAGGTGCAGTCACCGCGCTGTGACCAAAGGGATCTTTTGGAAAATTCTTTCCCAAGAGGGGTTATGAGTTCTGTCCCCTGGAATGCCCCAGAGCAGTTCCCATTGGCTCCCTGGCCCTGACTCAGAGGGAGCGGGCTCCACCCTCAGAAATAAACTATAAACTGACCTGAGGAATTGGGGGGAGGGGAGGGAAGGGGGGTGGCTGTGGCTGGAGAGAGCAGGAAAGAGGGGCAGGCAGAGACGGGGAACAGGGAAGGCAAGTGCTGACTCCGATTCGGGGAACAGGCCAGGGACGGGGATATGGCAGAATTCAAGAGCGACATCTCTGAGCCTCCCTTACACACCACTCCAGTTGGGATTCAGCCTGCCTTGGCAGCCAGCTCAGTGCTGCTTTATAATATACCGAATTAGTCACCGGATTAGCAAGCACATTTACACACATTGGCGCACAGCTGTTTAAAGACACAGGATCCCCTTTTCGAGGTGCCCGATTCTGGCTGTAAATCAACCCCTGCGATTGGCAACGGGCATCCTCCGGCGGTGCCCGGGGTTCCTGCCGACGCCTTCCGCCCCAAAGCGCTTCGGGGACAGTCTGCTGGGACGGGGAGGGTCTCAGGGGCCTTGGCCGGGGCCCAGAAGGGACAGGGGTGTGGGGAAGAAAGCCAGGACGGTCCGAACGGATGCACTGGCCTGGCCCTGGACGGCAGCCTGGCTCAGGAAGGGACAGGAGGGCGGACACAGTTCCAGTCCTGGCCGGCTGTATTCAGCCGTCGAGTTTTCCTGCGAAAGCTCGGATGCCCAAGTCACTCCCAGAACAGAAAGGGCTCCAGGGCAAAGAGGAGAGCGGTTAGGCAACCACGTCCAGATAAGGACGATTCCAGTAAAAGGCCTGGTTCGATGCTTGGGAGCTGGGAGCGAGACCTGCCCCCTCTCGCTCAGGGCTGCTAAGGGTGCGTGAGAGGAAGCCATGGTGACCCTGGCCGCAGGGCCTGCTCTGGCCCGCTTGGTGATGGGGGTGTCAAGTGGAAAATTTTCTGTAACCAGGTTAACAGTAACCACAGTTTTAACAACCACCGAAGTAATAACAGCCCCGTCAGCTGAACGTTTGTACAAAATACGGTGCCCACAAGATAATGATAAAAATACCGTGCCCTGTGGCGGTGCAAACGTATTTTACAGGAATTCTCTCGGATCCTTACAAGAACCCTGCCAGCTCTTCGTTACGAAGAATTAGAGAAAGGAAGGCTTCGGGGAGTTAAATACTTCACCTACAGACAAATCAGCAAGCATAGGACTTCAAATCCAGGGCTGTCTCCCCTCCAGAGCTGCTTCCCATCCAGGGCACCAGGGTGCCTGCAGTGAGGAATGTCTTGTAACCAAAATAATGAATGAGAGGCTGTGTAATTCAGGGATGAAGATTACTTTCTAGGGAGCAACCCCAATGCAAATCCCTTCCCTCAGACTTCGAAGCCTCCTGTTATCTAAATTTTAAGATTATGGTAAGAAACATGTGGCATAAACAAATGCCCCAGATGAGTATAAGAACCAAGTACCGGTTACTGGAAAAGGTCAGTTGCATTTTGGGCTCCCTTAGCAGAGGGACTGTGAGAAGATTGGCAAATAGACTCATGGCTGGTTTGTAGAGGAGGAGCCTATTATGTATCTTACACCAGCCTTTTCGAAATTCAAGTATCAATTCCTTGGCATCGGTCCGCCCATAAAAACGCTGAAAATCTTCTCTTCGTACAAAGCCAGGCAGTTGGGGACAGGCAGGACTCCTCTCCGCTCCTCCCTGGCCGTCTGCAGGCGCCTGTGCAGCACAACACAGCTGATCAGACCCTGGGAAGCCAGGCCAAGCTGCCGGGGCCCAATCTCATTTCACAAACGAAGTCACTGTGTTGCTCACCCAGCACCCAACATCCTCTGAGACAATGCAACCAGTCTGGAATTTCAAAGGTCTCCCATCAGCCCATCCATCACAGAACAGTATGGGTTAGGGCCTGAGAGAGCCAGGAAGCGCCTCTGGGAAGCCTTCAGAAGTCCAGAAATAAATAAATAAATACATACACATCTACTTTTTTAAAAAAATCTCCAATCAGAGGTTAACTCCAGGTGCACCCTGTCGATCCGGAATCATTCTGTGTGTGTGTTTGTTTTTCTGCAAACATTCCTATTGCATCCAGTGGCCTCAAGGCCTAGACTCATCCCTCAGAATAGCCCCTCCTTGGAGAATTCTCAAGCCCCAGTGGAAGCTCTGACTTCATGCCTCAGTTTCCCAATCTGGACAATGGAGGCCAAAGCGTGCCCATTCTGCGCACAAGTTCAGTAAATTTAGTTAGCCACTTTTCATTTGTCCACTTTGAAACTGGAAATGCAAAGTAGACATTATGTGAACTTATTTTTTTGGGGGGGGGGGGGGAGCCTCTCTCTCTATTACACATCCCAATGGTCGATATTTATAGATATCCTGAATGTTTTCTGCCCTATCCTCACATCATGAGTAGCCTAAAAGGCACTCCACACAGAAGAATGTTCCAAGAATCAAAGCCTCAGATGAGAATACCGGCAAGTTTCCTCTAGGAACTGATTCTACGTTTGCAGGGCTTTGTAAATGGAAAGATCGAAGTTCCCATCTGTGACCTGAAAGCTCTCTGATGGGGAAAATTCCCGGAGCCTTTCCAAGACCCAATCTCTTTATCTTTACTGGGTTGTTTGAAGAATTCGATTGTTTGTGTGAAAGGCCTTGCTCAGTGCCTGGCACACAGTAGGTGCTCTTATGTTTCACTGTTCTCTCTCCCCCCAGCTGAACACAGACGTACACAGAGACCAAAAGCAAGCACCCAGCAGTTTTGAAGAGCATTTTGGTTTCCATTAAGAGGTGAGAAAGGTGTGAGATTGAACTCTTGATCTTCTGTGAAATCAAGGATGCATTTCCTGCGTGCACGCACACACACACACACACACGCACACGTGACTCACCCTCAGAGAGTCCGTATGTGCTCAGAATCACAGCTCTCACTAATCCAATAACACTCCTGGCATCACCCAGCGACTCCAGAGTGCATTCTCCACGTGAACGCATGAACTCCCCCACTGTCTCCCAAGAAGAGCAGCTCGCTCACGGGGAGCGCCCTTTTCCCAGAGGAGCACAGAGGTGATTGGAGAGGCGGCTATCACCTGGCAGCTCAGAGCAGAAGCAGACTCAGGTGCCCTAATTCTCACCCAGGCGCTAAAAGGAAAAAGGGTGGCCGCCTATAGGTGGGACTGCCTGGCTGTCAGTCCAGAAAATGTTCAAACTATACCCAAGTGGGGGGGGGGGGGCAGGGAGGGGGTCATGAGCCAGAGGCCTGCACACCCGTGTGAGGAGACACACTAAGATGTGCTTTACAAGCCTAAATGTTCCTGGCATCCAAGTTAGTGCCCATACACAAACACGCACACGTAACCCTATGGTCTCCATTTGTGCTGCCATCAGACGAACCCCTCCTCTGCTTCCCGATCCCACCTCCTGTTCCCCAATAATCCAGAGGCCCCCAAGGGCACTGCTGACCACTGAGCATCACACTCACTCCCATGGAAACAGCAATGTGCCAACAGGATCCTGCTCCACGTAACAACCTGGGGTTCGGCCTTGGGCTGCTCTGGCTTCCAGAGTGAAGCAAACAGGAGGGAGAGGGCTTCGGCTATGGCAAGAAGCGACACATTGTATTCGAGGGATAATCTAATACAACTTGACTAAACTCTGTGTAGGTACCTGGTGCCAGAGCAAATGCCCCTACTCCAAACAGAAACTAACCAGGGACGGGTGGGGGGTGGGGGTGGGGGGGATTCAGGCATCTAAGGTTATTTCTTATATGCTTCTTTCCCGCAATATGCAGTATGAGATTCAAAGGTTTGGGGTGTTTTTCTTTTTCCTGATCTGCTCCTCCAGTTACGTGAAGGTCCTCCCGGTCATTAAAGTGGGCCTCGTTTGCTAAAAAGAGTAAACTGAGGCACGGACGACCATGCGCATATATTTCAACATAAGAAAGCAGAGGTGGGATCAGGATTTCTTTTCAGAAGGCGGAGGATTAAAAACGAATGCGTGTCTCCAAGTCCAAGGGCAGCCTCCACCAGAGGGAAATGGCCTATCTGTGAGCCGCCCGCGAAGGAAGGCATGTTTTTTCACTTCTTGAGAAGGGACTAACTTGCCATCTTACTGAAAGGCTGGCCAGGGCCTTGGCATCACGGAGAACTCAGCGAATTTTCTTCGTCCTGTGTCAGGGCCCACTCAGAGCTCCGTTAATGTGCGTGGGATGGACTACATATAAAATAAGTTGGGAAATCTGTCTCTAGCAAAAGAGGAAAGGATGGTTGACAGTTCTGATTTCAAGCTAATGCTTATTATTGTTATTATTATTGTTATTATTATCGCTACTACTATTAAATGCACCATGTGCTCATCGAGTCAAAGGAATGTTTAAAATGTGGGTGGCAGAATGGAAATGTCGGGGGGGGGGTAGAGAAATCTAGCTTCATGGTCTAGCTCTGCCATGGACCATGTGACCTCGGAAAAACAGCAGCGTAGCTGTTCTGCAATCCCCCTGCTTGTAAACAGTTGAGAACTCCAAGGATTACCAGGGGGCTCGAATATGGCACAGTCTCGTGTGAGGCTGTACAATGCTGCCGATTCTAGCCAAGCCTTAAGTGAACTGGTACACAATCGGCACCCACGGACCTTGGCATTTGCCCAAATTCAACAAGCACCCAGCTGTGTGACCTTGGGCAAGGTGTTTAGCCTCTCCGTTTCTTCATCTGTGAAATGGGACTGTTAGGAGAAAATAATAAGGTTCTTGGCAAATTAGTAAGTTAACACATTCATAAGACAGCACCCAATAATTCATGGGAAAGAAACAAAACACAAAGCTAAAGGTGAGTGGGTATGAGATGAGCCTACAGAAGTACCCGTAGGTAAACTCTACCCTATTATCAAGGGCAGTTTCCCCCAAACGGGCCTGCTGATCTTAGGTCTCTGCTTCTGAAAGAAAAGAGTAACCGTGATGGGCCTGTCTCAAAATGTAGACATAACATCAAGAAAATGATGTTCAGATAACGCCTGCGTGCGAGCGATGATGCTCTCCCGCTGCTGCAAAAGCAGCCTTTGAAAAGCTTGCCGCTCCTCAACACACACGTGTAGCTTCCCGGGCAGACGGACAGAAGGCGAGGGAGCCCAAGGCAGGGATAGTCTGTCTGTCCAGGCTCTGCGGGCAGCCTGGGTCCAGACACCATTCCCTAAGCCGCCAGAAACCAGTGGGGCCGGGCCCTCCCCTCTGACAGACAGGAGGCAGGGACCTGACTCCGTGGGGATGTCAGGAAGAGGCACGAGGAGGCTTTCAGCAGAACCAGGAGGGACTGTTGATGTACAGGGCAGTGCATTCGGTGAAATAAGCTCCCTGCGCAGACCACAGGCTCAGCCCTGAGGATGCAGCTGGGCCCGGCTGCCTCACCTCCCGGACCCCCAACCTCCACCTCCTTCCTCCAGATCAGAGCCCGCGCTGGAGCTGCCTTCCGCTGCAACCGTAGCACAGGCTTATGGAGAAAGGAAGCTGTTTCATGGAGGGCGACCAAGAGGAAGGCCTGACCCCGGGCCCTGGGTCACCCCCAGACAATACGCCGGTGTCTGGGCATCTGTCACTGAAAAGGCCACTGAAAATTTCTAATGTCTCTTTCCATCTTTTTCTGGGAAAGGCAACCTTCACGGCTCCACTCAAAATTCCCCCAAGTAATGGAATCGTGATGAACAGAATTGGGGGATGAACACAATTTGGGGGAGAAGGCAGGTTATGTTGCCAACCGCTTGAACGACAGTCCCTGCTCTCTGGAGGCCTTCATTATTTTCAATGTGAGAGTCATAAAATGTCAGTGCTCAGAGCAACCTCATAGGCCATCGTCCCCAGTTAATTTCTTTGACTCGTGAAGAACATGAGGTCCAAGGTCACAAGGATAAACAGTCGCAAAGCCAGGGCCAGAATCAAGGCCTCCAGATAGTGGCAGGCCCCCCAGAGTGGCCATCCTATTTATTCCGTACACAGTATTTATTCCTACAAGGCTGGCGGGTCTCCCCTTATCACCCATGAATTCTCCTGACACCCCAGGCCTCTAATTGCTATTCGAGGATAGAAGACAACATATGCATAATGTATAGAATAAACGTAAATCTTAGGCAAAGAATGTCAAACAGATAGGAAAAAAGGTAGGAACACTAGAAGTATTAAAGTCCACACAGGAGAATTCTGCTGAAAAAATCTCCTGCGAGGCATTTTCTGAAGGGAATTTTAGAATCAAACTCAACAACACACTCTGACTTGAAATGTACATGACAACTAATGAGTGATCCTAGCACAAAACTGTAATCGCACAAAAATCTCGTAAATTGTGAGCAGGAGTTCCGAAATACTTCAAAACCCAGGTGCCTACACTTAGCAGACTTAGGAATGGCCTGGCCTGACCTAGTTTCTTTATTTTCCATTTGTACCTTGAAAATATGTACGTGATTGATCCTGTCATCATCTCTGAGGTTTAACGCTTAGCCTGATAAGCTGATATAGAGGTTTTAACAACTAACAGTTTGAGGGTGAAGTAAAGTAACACTACAAAAAAAAAATCACCTCTCTTCTAAGGCTCTTCCATAACACTACTCTGTCCTTAATCATCTCCCTTCTTTCAAAGGCCAAATTCATCCTGGGATTCCAGATGCTCTCACATAGGTCATGCCTCACACTTCCTCCTCTCTCTCCTTCCTACCATCACTATTTTTCTTCATATTTATGTAAGCCTTTCTTTCACTCCAAACTTTCGGCATTCTTCCCAAGCTGTCTTCTGCATCTAAAACCTAACACCGTCCTATCTCTGTTCTTAGGCCTCCTGCAAATGCTTCTGAAATACCCCTGTTCTCCCTAGAGATGACCCATGAACTTATTCCAGCCTAGAACTGTTGGAAGAAGGGGCCCAACTGGCACAGAAAATAGGAGTGTTCATTGATGCCCACATATTTCCATAAATTCCAACAGTGGTCTCCTGCACCTCTAGCCATGGAGGCACCTGGAACACCGGGACTAGTTGGTCTGAGTTCTCCTGACCAGCCACACACCCTACCCGGGAGGGGTGACAGGTACCCAGAAATGATTACACAAAGAGTGGCACCCACGCTGACCGACCTGGTCGCCGGAGACTGCAAACCCTACCCAAGGGCAATGCTTGGCCCATAGGAGGACTTTTCCAAAAGTCTATGAAACATCACGTACAACCCTTCATTCCCTTTTCTCATTATGGCCTTTTGTTGTTGCATTCGTTTGCTTACACTTTCTTACTTTTTTCTTGTTATCATTCCTCTTCCTTCCTCCTTCTTTAGCCAAAAGGGATGTTGCAATTGAATCCACCGTTCCCTTCCTCCCTCCCTGAAGAATTGAGGGCTTGCTTTTACTTTTTAGTGTTACCCACTTTCATGGTACAAAAACTCTTTTTTTTTTTGGCCCCATTTGATCCCAACAGTAGAACTTCTCATCTTGGCTAAGCATTAAAACAAAACAACAGCTTTAATTGTCTTCACTTGTGTAATGATGATATCCCCCCCCCCCACCTACTCAAAAGTTCTCTCTCCTCTCTCTCTCTCTCTCTCTCTCTCTCTCTTCCTCCCTCTCTCCCTCCCTCCCTCCGCAGAACCTTGCAAAGCAAAAGTGAACAGCTTAGCATCACAACCCAGAGCTACCAAGAGGTTTCAGATGCTTGAAATGAACTTGTTTGAGGTTGATGTTTAGTTGTTTCTCAGGCGCTGAGAAATATTATATTATGCGTCAAAAACATTTAAAAATATAACCCATGGGGTTGGGGAGAAAACCACACTGCACTTACATTGCCTCAAACTCTTCATCTGGTCCTCTCAGCTTACTTTGGCTGGTCTAAACCCTAAGATTAACAACTCGGAGTAGATATTAAAAAAGAATATTATCATTCAAATTCCGTGTCTAAGTAGTTGACCCTCGTTTGCTGGGAGAATTCCAGTTCATGTCTATTGTCCCGGTGCAATTAGTAACAGCGCCCACTACACTGTCAAAAGTGTTCAGGTTTAGATAGCAAATTATATGACCTCCCAATCTATACGCCATCAAGATCCGAAATCCAATAGCCTAAAACTTTCCACTGTTCCCCTGGGTCTTAAAGCATGACCTGGCCAATAGTTTACGATTTTCAGAGAAAGAACTAAATGCTACAGAAAAGAACCGAAAGAAGTTGATGAGGAAGTAAGAAGCCATATTTCAAGGGTCCGGGGGGAAGGCTGGCACCCCAGCAGGAGACACTGGAAAGCACCTGGAAAACAGAATGAAGTTGGCCAAATAATCAATAAATATTTATGGCCCGAACAACAACATTTTGAGTGTGTCTGTAAGCATGGCTCCGCGCCAGCGAAATCGGATCTCCTGCAACCTACGCTACAGACCGATCTCGTTCTGTATCTGCATGGGAGACTCTAAACTGCCCAATTAAATTTAAAAGGTAACACAGTTAGACGCGGGGTTTCAGAAAGGGAGCCAGGTAGGAAGAGCCTGTTTATGCAATTTGAAAAACATCTACTGACAGGGTGAAAAATAAAGGGGGGGATCTTTAATCCAGCTGCAAAAAGTAGCTGTAGACCCATGACGAGAAGAGATGATAGATTTGGGCATGGTCTTGGCATTCCTATCCCTGAGTTAAGAAAAGCTTAACAGCGAGAAGCAAAGAAGAGACCTAGAAGGTGGTGAACAGAGAGGCGAATCCCATCCGAGGTTCTGTCTAAGCAGCCAGATAAAAACATGGTGACTGTGTTGTTAACACACAGATTCCTCTGTGATGACCGCATGGGCCTGAGGATGCTGATTATTTGGAGAAAATGCTCCCCCGCCAGGCAGGGGTAGAGGAGCCGATACCTTTCCGCTCAGACAAGGAGGCTGGTGTCTGGCTGCTTCTCCATCAGCCATGGGCTGTGGAGGGCGGGCGGGTCTGCAGGTAGAATCCCTAGGGCTCACTTTCCCTCTCGTGCCGGAATAACTGCAAACAGTGTGGCCCTGGCCTGTGAAATGGGCTTGAAAACACTACATTTTAGGCTTTGAAAAAGCACTAAATTTTCGGTCCAAAAAAAACCCACACAAAAAACTCTTGCTGTGAAGACAGCAAAGGTAGGTACCTCTGGCCTCTTTGCAGGCAGGAAAATGCAACGAAAACCATAGAAAGAACGTGAACTCATTGCTGGTCTGTCTCTCATCACCCAGCGTGTAAGTGAGATGCCGGGAAGGGCAGCGTCCGTGATGAAAGAGGGGGAACAAGCCGAGTCAGGAGCCTGGGGAAGGATGCGACCTTGGAGGTGAACATAATCACCTCCCCACCTGTGCGACAGTGACTACACTGGGGAAACAAGAGCCCTGGGTCTCTGCTTGGTGGTCGGAGGCAAGCATTGCTGGACCCTTCCAGCATCTTCCGGAAGCAGCCCAGCTGACTGCCAGGTCTGGAGACCGTGCCTGGGCAGGCTCTTGCCCCAGGCTCAGCGGAGTCAGGCAGGGTGGCTGGGACCCCTGCACCTTTTAAACCCCCAAAGCACCAACCATCACTGCCTTCTCATTGCCCTCTCTTTTATTTATTTTTTTAAAATATATTTTTACTGATTTCAGAGAGGAAAGGAGAGAGAGAGAGAAATATCAATGGTGAGAATCATTGATCGGCTGCCTCCTGCATACCCCACACCAGGGATCGAGCCCACAACCCGGGCATGTGCCCTTGATCGGAATCGAACCCTGGACCCTTCAGTCCGCAGGCCACTGCTCTATCCACTGAGCCAAACTGGCTAGGGCCCTCTTCTAATTTCCACAGCTTCTAAGAACAACATGGTGTTTTTATTTTTAGGCATAAAATGCCTGCAACAGCTGGTCAGTTTGCAATTTTCTAACAATGTGGCCTTGGGTGAATTGTGCACCTCTCTGTATATCATTTTCCTCCTCTGAAAAGGAGATAAAATAAAACCTCCCCCACCCCAGAATGTAAAAAAGCAATTGTATGTTAGCATGACAAGTACATGATGCAGGCTCCACCTGTATCAGGAAGACCCCGATAGGGGTGAATGCAAGAATCTCCCTTCTACGCAAACTCACGGAATGCCACCACAGCCCCGGGTCATTCCTTCCGCAAACCTGAAAGGCGTCCAATGGTGCTGCCACCGAGCCTCTACCTGTGCTCTTGGAAATGGGAACCTGGCTTTGCTGAAAAGCCCTGACCAGCACTAACCAGCTCTGGGTTTGCACAGAGTCCGATGCAGCTCAGAGCAAGCTGGCTCTGGGAGGCTGGCCTAGGGCTGGTTTGTCTCCTAGCAGGAGGTGATCTCCTACAGGGTTGTCTGGTCTCTTTAAGAAAGAAAAAAAGTTGCACAAACCAAAAAAAAACACACACACACAACAACAAACAAAAAAAAAAACCCAGCAATACTAACCAACCAAAAATGCCAGGAATGCAAGCTCTGCCAACCAAATAAATAAATAAAATGTGAGATACTTTATAATAACTGGACACGATGCATTTCTCAAGCCTGCATAATTGAAATACCCTACTTTTCCACCCGCCCTGCAAAGGTCCTGGTGGCCTCTAGTCTTGGTGGCTGTTTGGATCTGAGGTAGCGTTGACAAAGCCCATCACCCAAAGTAACTAACCGACCCCTTGTGCCTTTAGCTCTGATGGGTGAGACCTCGAGACCCTCTGAAAGTTACCCATCTCCGTGTGTGCTCTCTGGAGATCTCCACTAAGCAGGAGAAGGCGGTCTCTTTAACTGTACTCTTCTCTTACCTAAAGAGGTACAGAATACAGCAGTAGCGCCTATCCAACATTTCAAGGGCCCCTGAAAATTCTACCCCAATCAGGGTCCCTTTTTTGCTGACTTGTTTTCTAGTTAACTGTTCAAGAGAATATATTATGAGTCCGGCACTGTTTTAAGAGGTTGCACACATTCCTAGATTTAATTCTCATATCAACCCGTGAGGTAGAACAATTACGACACTCATGGATGCAGGAGCTGGAGCACAGAGAGATGCAGTCATTTGCCCAAAGTCACACAGCTGGGAAGTGGCAGAGCTGGGATTCCAACTCAGACAGGTTGGCTCCAGAGCCCCAGCTCTGAGCCACTGGGGTCCTTAGTCACTAATGGGTTGGTCCATGGGCGGAGGGTCTTGAAGCACAATGAACAGGGGATCCTGGTAGCCTGGCAACTCTGCCTCCTTCTTGTCTACACTGATGAAGATACACAGACTGATGAGAGAGACGGGGAGAGGGGCAAAGTGTCTTCCTATCTCTAAGGTCCTCCATGGATGGACATCCTCTGCTCGGATTGGGGGGGGAGGGCGCGAACCTTTTACTCTTGTAAAGCAACACACATCCAGAATTAGGGCCCTCGCTCTTCTCTGGAAATTACACTCACCTCCCCAAGAAGGTGGAGCGGGAAGGAGACAAAAACTGAAGCAGCTTGGGAATGTATTTGCTTTGGCACCCAGCCTCTACCCCGTCCCCAGCAAGGTCCCCAACGGGAGGGAGCTCCATGGACCCTCAGGAGCTTTGTTAGTTTTAGCCCATTTAAGATCTGAGAACCCTGCCCTCACACATTGCCATCAACACGGTATATCTTCCCACGCCGAAGGAAAACGAAATTCCAATGTCATTTCAAAGTACAGGCATGTCAATTCGGGCCCGAAAGCTGTCAAAAATGCGGGGAGGTCTCCATCTCTAGAATAAAGGTTCCTGATCAAGTCCTATTCACAAACACAAGCAAACAATCCAGGACTCCTGTCCCTACCCCCCTCCCCAGTCCCCCGCCTCCCTTCTGCTTGTCTCTGGCTCTCCCATGGGAGCCTGGGACGGGGTGCGGGGGGGGGGGGGATGGTTTAACTATTTAAACCAGATAAGATCCCAAACTAGTCATCTCCACACGTAAGAAACTAAACAACCCATAGACTCATTCTGACAAATATTTAAGTCACAGCTGTGGACACAAAGCCACGCTGCTGCGAGAAGTTAAACTTTAAACACATGTCTTGTACGGTCTGATGGGCAAAGCAAATCCCCGCTCGCCAGGGTCTTCTCCTCCCACAACAAAGCAGGCGGCCAGGCCGGCGTGTTTTCCATCCTTGCACCTGCACGTTTAAGTCGCAACTGAAGGTTCTTTGCTGAGCTTTGAAAGGTAACGTGCAGTGTTGCTCAAGGCAGCGGACGCTGAAGTTAGAAACAGGGATTCATTGTACTTCAGCCGCTAGCTCACTAGATATTCTCAGGTGAGTGACTTACCTTATCCGGGCCTCTCTTTCCCTCTCCACTCTATGGGGTATGGGTATAACGTTCACACATGTTTCTAAACACCCAGAATTAAATTCACTAAAACTTGGTTATTATAATCTATCTATGTATTTTCAAGTTTCTCCCTTTGTTCCCCCCCAAGATAGTTCCAGAAATCAAGCCTCATTACAATGAATGGCAGAAAACTGCCCAATCCCTTTGACCAGCTGAAATTTTATTGTATTGAAGGTTGCTGACATGGTTTGTTAACCTTTAAAAAATGAATAAATAAATAGAGGCCTATAAAAACGTTTATTTGAATGGATGTGACTGTAACATTCGGCCTTATTCTACCCATTTTACAGATGGAAAAACGAAGGGAAGTTATGTACCCAGGGTTTGTTTTTTATCCATAACCAACAGCATAATATGCTCAAACTCTCTAAAATGTCACATTTAATTACTTAAAAATTGCCTCAGCTGTTTACTGTGATCTAAACCTTGGGTTGCCAGGGACTCTTCCGTTCCCCGCACCTGGGCTCCACTGTAGGTGTGTGAACTGACATACTGGTAGCTACACCATATTTCCCACACGACCCAATCTATGGACACGCGTATCAACAAGCCACTCTAAAGGAAAAGACCTACTAGTTGCATGTATATCTCCGTAGGGCACTACCCTTTCATTTCTTGCCTCTATGGTTTGAATCAACTGTGACTAACATAACTTATTCTGGCTTCCTTGGACCCCCAAAGGCAACTGTCATAGGGGTGCCAGTTTTGAATGGTAGCTCTAAGTGCCTGAAATGTCTCTGGTTCTAGTGGATCTCAGCATTGCTCTCACCATCCATCGCCATCCTTTGAGGACACACAAGCTAGAGCCTTCTCTGCACACTTCTCAGGGATCCAAACTGGGGCTGAGGGTTAGGGCAGCGGTTCTCAACCTGTGGGTCGCAACCCCTTTGGCGGTCGAAGGACCCTTTCACAGGGGTCGCCTAAGACCTTCCTGCATATCAGAGATTTACATGACGATTCATAACAGTAGCAACATTACAGTTATGAAGTAGCAATGAAAATAATTTTATGGTTGGGTCACAACATGAGGAACTGTATTTAAAGGGCCAGAAGGTTGAGAACCGCTGCGTTAGGGGGTCTGAGAGGGGAGGACGTGCCCTGTCTTCACTGACATCTATAAAGGACCCTCCAAGCGATAAAACATGGGCTTGGCTTGTGTCGAAAGTTGAAGCAGATTCAGAAAGAGTTAAAATGCACACCTAATCCTTCTGGCAGAGGCATGGGAAGGGTAACCCACAGGGAGCAGCAGC
>NW_005871298.1:827325-855056 GCF_000147115.1 Myotis lucifugus
CAGCGGCTGGACCCGGACTCCCAGCCAATCGGAAGCGTCCGCCCAAAGTGAAAGGAAGGTGGGCGGGGCTCCCGGCAGCCGGCGCCCCGCCCCGCACCCCGGACCCGGGTCAGGCCGCCAAGGGGTAGGCGTGGAGCTGGGTGCGCCTCTGGCGGGGCGGGGGGGACCCTGGGCACGGATGCCCGGGGCTGCGGGGAGCAGGCTGCGTGCAGAGTCTCCCCGACCTTCGGGAAAGTCCCCCTGATTCTCCACGCATTCTTGAGGGCTTGGTCACCCGCTCCGGCCCCCTCCCGGTGGCAGCATAGTTTTGGAAGTGCGTGTACATCATTCATTCACAAAGACTGACACACAGGACGTGAGGCATGCGGGTGGAGGGCGTGCGTGTGAGCAGGCGCGGGAGCCTCGCGAGCGGGTGTCCGCACAAGGGCTGTAGGAATAGTGGACTCCCTCTGCTTAGTGAGCGGGGGAGCAGGACTGTTTGTAGGTTTTTTCAGAACCCACCCGTGCAATCAAGAAAAGACCGACCTGCCCTGGATAAGCCTCAAGCCCAAGGCAGCCTACTGGGCACCCCAAAACAGAGGCTCACATGCTGCTGTTTTATTGGGAGAGTCCAGAACAGGGCCCCCAAACTAGAATCAGTCCTGGGCTTCCATAAGCTTCATTTTACTTAGAGCAGCGCTGACGCCGAAGGGGAAGTTACTGTTCCGTCCCTAACTATGTCCCCATTGTCCCTTTCACAGGCTCTCCTCTGGGAGATGAAACTGACAACCCCACTCTACCACCACCACCACCAAAGAGGCCACCGGGTGTCTCTGTGGCTGTGAATTTCTGGAGCCATCACCCGTGACATCATTCACTTGGGAACGCCAGACACTTCGGACCCCCCAACGTGATCCCGAATAATTAATGATTTGCCCCTGGTACATTGCTTATCATAAATGGAGATCGTTGGTCTTAGCAACCAGAAGATACAGGAGTACGTACATCTACTCCTATATAGAGACAGCTAGGGCCAGACATTCAGATCTCTCTGTCAGTCACTAAAAGGTGAAATATAAACTTTTCTGAGCAACCTCGGAGAAAGCTATTTTTACTAAGTGCTGTTGCCCGATTTCTAAGCATACGTTGAACTTCCACAGCTTTGCCTGTCGCTGTAACGTCTGCCTCTCGTAAGTTTTAACACACCTGCTTGCTTTCCTCTAACCCCAGGTTCGTCCCCTGCAGCCTTCTAACTCGCAGGCTTCCCACAGCAAATGAGGGAAGGAACTAGGAATAGAAAATAAATCTTGAACTTCCGGTTCATACTGCAGATCATGCCCCTCGTTCAGTAAACCAGGGGGGAAATATTTGTACGGAATAATCCTCATTTGTGAAGGATTGTTGTCCTCCAGCTGTGTTTCCAAAAGGTACAGGAAAACAATGCTGGCCCCCAGATGACAAGAACAGGCAGTTCTGATCCCGGGAAAAGCCGGGGAAACAGCTGATGGATGAATTGTGCATTCACACATCCAGATGAGCCCCAAAGAAAAGGATCGGAAACCAGCCTTGCCGTACCCAATGTGAATACATTAGCAGAAGAACTGAGCAAATCAAGTGTTGCTTGGAGGAATTTTCTCTCATTGATGTTCTCTTAAGAAAATGTTGGGTTTTGTTTTCATTCTAGTATGAGTACTTGGCTTTTTTCAAAAGCAGCTTCCTCAGAACACGTCTTTTCTCTCTTCCCCAGTGGGATCCTTAGCTTTCTTCTCCACGCTAGCCTAAACACCGCTGCTAATACCCCCCAACCCCCCTCTTCGCTAAGAGTCCTCCCTGGTTAAACTGTAAACACTTTCCACTCCAGCAGCGGGGAGGTTTCGTCCTTCAGTTCTTCAACTCAACGTGTCCTCACCCTTTTCTAACCTAGCCAGGCTGGAAGCACAGAAACTCGAAATGTTTGAGGATCCCAGTCAAGGAATGGGGTTGGGGAGATGGCCAGGAGCCCCCACAGACCCCCCAGAAAGTTATCTCTTTGGGAGCTGATCATAAATATCATATCGGTGTTATCAGAAGTTATGCATCGAACCCTCTTGTTGAAACTTCACTTGGGACAAGGAGCACTATACGGACAAGTTAAAACATTGCAAGTATCAATGTGATTAACCCAATCAAATTTGATTAATGAACATTTTCTTCTTTTTAAAAATATACTTTTATTGATTTCAGAGAGGAAGGGAGAGGGAGAGAGAGAGAGAAACATCAATGATGAGAGAGAATCATTGACCGGTTGCCTCCTGCACGCCCCCTACTGGGGATTGAGCTCTTATCTCAGGCGTGTGCCCTGACTGGGAATAGAACCATGACCTCCCTGGTTCATAAGTCCAGGCTCAATTACTGAGCCACAACAGCTGAGGGAAAATTTTATGCTCTTTAGAAGACAAGTAGATTTTCCTAAATGTTCCTTATGAACTTCAGATGCCATTTCTGTCTTGCCATGTCCTTAAAGACAATGCCTGGCCCAGTGCCTGACACACTGCAGATGCTCCATAAATATGTGTTGAATGATGAATTATCAACTTCCTGGTCATGTGGGCGTCAGCTTGCCACCAACTCTCTCTAATTTAAAGATCGAGTGAGTTTGGTCTGCTCTGGCTGTGAAGATGAACTTGAAAAACCGCAGTGACTCCGCACCCAGGTCTGCCCGTTCTCCCATAGGGCAGGGGGGAGCATCCGTTCCCCAGTCCCCATGTCACTCCAGGTCATTTGTGCCTCAGTTTCCCCACCAGCAAAACAAAATCGGCTGAACCTTGCCTTCCGCTTGGCTAATTGTTCCTAGATTATATCTGATTGCTAAGGCATTCAAGACAAGTCAGCAGAGAACATACTTTTTACTAGTAGCTTGTGTTCGTCCTCTGGCATTCTGTTGCTCCCTCATTTGGGAGAAAACAGAAGTATATTTTTAAACATTCCTTAGACTTAGGGAATTACATCCAGCAAGTGCTGCAGCTGTTTAAGCCAGGAACATCATGCCAGTAAGGAAAAAAAAGGCTGCAGGAGTTGAGGGACAAGGGTGTGGAACTAGACATTATTGTACACACAAAAAAAGTCACTTTTTTACATGAATTCCCTCAAAAGACATGAAGTATGTAAAAAGAAAAAAAAAACATAAACTCTGTCAGTTATAGTCCTCCTTCAACTCCACCCCAAATTGAACTAAAAGAAATATGAAAATTCACCTAATTTCAAACACAGCAGACAGACTCCCCTCTCCAGAAGTGTGCGAGAATAAGTCGTCAATTTCCTGAATGTTGAACTTCGACAAACCGAAGGATCTCTTGAGTTTCCAGCTAAAGTACGCTTTATTAGAGGTAAATACAAAAACAGTCAGACCACTAACGGCTAATCCAGAACAAGCTGATGACTCACAGATGTTAATTTACCGGTTTAAGTGTAAGATTAAAAAAAAAGAGAGAGAGAGAAACTCCTCGATTAACAACCTGTCTGAGTTTGTGGTTGTTTTTCTTTGAGAACAGGCAACAGACTCTGACACAGAAACAGGCTCCTAAGGCTTAACTGGAAGGCAAGTGGTTTCTCTGATAAGTGGAGCCCTTTAAAAGCACCCGGGGAAGAAAGATGCCTGGGGCTCCCCGTCCACCACCATCAAGCAGCAATAAAATGGAAAATCAGAGATTGGGGGGGGGATGAGAATAACTGTCTTAATTAAACTCTGATGTCAAAGGGCCTTGGGGTCAACCCAAGAACCCGAGTGGGGTCCCAGAACTGACTGCAGGCTGGCTCTGTGACCTCACCAAAGCCACTTAACCTTCCTGTGTCACAACCTCATCTCTGTTTCAGGGAATAAAACCAGCCCTGGCTCTCCCCACCATGTAATACAGACTCATTAGCTATTGTTTAGATGGTACAATAAACAATGAGCGATAAGAGGAGCTGCAGTTGGGAGGGAAGCGGCTGGAGGGATGGGCAGGCCAGGGGAGGACTGGGGGAGGGGGCGGGCTTGTTGGCTGGGGAAGCTCTCTATAGTAAAACCAAGAGGAAAACGAGTGGTGTAAGCTCTGGAATAAGACTCGGGTTCAAATTCCAGCTCCCCCACCTAACCAGCTGAGTTAGCCCGCCCACATCAGGCACACAGTCCTGAACCTCAGTCCCTCCCTGTGGGAAGCAGGGATAATAATACCACCCACCTTTTAGGGTTGTTTGGAAGATTCAATGAGAAAATGCGTGCAAAGCCATAGGTCAGAACGAGTGCTCAGTTATTATTAAATCACTGTGATTGCTATTAAGCTCCAGCATAAGGTAGAATATTTGAGAAATCACATTAAATCTCTCGGAGGGCGGGGGTTGGGGGGTGCTTGGCAGAGAAGCCAGGACCCTCAGGTTGAATGACCACATTTCATTTAAAATTCTCCCCACGCCTGCTCCTCGCTTCCCGATCTGGGAATTCACGCCAGCCCTATCTGAGAGGAAGAGAAGTCTGCAGGTTGGTATTTGTTTTAAGAGTCACGGAAAAGCTGTGGTTCGCATTCGAAAAGGAAGGTCACGTTTTTGGTGGCTCTTTGCAAACAAAACCTTAGGCCTCGGCTTTGTCACACATTAGAACTAGGGGAGGGTCTCTTAGGGAGAGGCAAGGACAGCCCTCCTGTTTACCAGGGTGTGTGTGTGTGTGTGTGTGTGTGTGTGTGTGTGTGTGTGTGTTTGGGAGGGTAAGTCATTCGGCCCCAGCCACACAGCCTGAAAAAAAAGGCAACACCAGGACTAGAACGGGACCCCCATGATGAAATTCTCTCCTGGGAGCTCCTTGCGTTTACAGATATCACATTCGCTGGAGAAGCCACTGCCATTCGGCTTGGTCTGTTACCGGACACTGTTGAGACACGAAGCAGGGATGCAATGTGCACAGGAACAGGCCAAGGATCAGACTCGACTTCTAGAAATATAACCATCCTCTGGGCACTGCATGTGCTGTCGCTGGGCGAGCACATGACAGGATAACCACTGTCATTCCCTGTGGAAGACAGCTTGGCGTGGGCTGGCAGGAGAATAGGGGTCTGGGTTGGCTCTCTCGCTGTCTGCAGTTTCCGTAGACTGTAATTATGAGCCATTCAGCTGCATCTGCAGCCCCAACAATGTGGGATGGATTGGCCCCATAACCAGGCCAGGAGACATTTTAGAATCCACCAGTTTAGACATCACATACCCTAATCGCACACAAAGAAGCGGGGAGCTGCCAGGCCAGGCCACTGGGTCCCAAGGCTCCCCCACACCCAGCATCAGCTTGCTCTCCTGCGAGGGCCTGAGCAGATTTCCCAGGAATGTTGCTCCCTCTTGGGCAGGGATCATGCAGAATGCATGCTGCCCCATGAGCCTTTGGGGATTGTGTAATTTGGATTCCAATGTAAGTTGTCCTAAATTGGCCTCTGGGGGAGTGAGAGGGATGATGGCATTAGCGTAGATGGCAGGAGGACCGATGGTCTTAAATAACTGGGCAGAGGCAGGAAACCAGGCTGCTAGCAAGGTGCTTCGCTGCACCCCTGGGAACGGGATCCAGGCCCCTCCCCAGGATGCAGGTGTTTTTGCCGCTGGAAGGCCAAGGCCCTCCCCTGATCTTACCCTGCTCGCCTCTTGGTTACAGACAACACCAGACTTCAAAACAGATGTTCTGTGCAGTTGTGGCCTGAATCTTAAATGAAGATAATTTTATTGTGGAATCTTCCCCCTCCCCCTTCTCCTCTCCCTTTCATTTAGAAATGCCAAGTTGATGGCCCCAAAGGACTAGCATTTACCACCCTAGAGATGAAGGAGCAGAGGTGGGGTGGGGGGTTTTTTCATCCTGTTATTGATGCTGGAGGCCAGGCGGAGGGAACAGATAGCACTGGGAGAAGAAGTGTCCCTGAGAGGAAGAGGGACCATGGTGTAGGAGGAAGCAGTAGAAGGAACCTCCTCTGAGAACAGTGGAAGGAGAAATCGGGGGCCAGAAGGAAGGGGAGGGTGGGACCAAAAGAGGCGGTAAAGTCACAGAAATTCTATGTTCTTGTCCCTACGATTCCAAAATGAAATGAAGGACTGGTGATACATCCAGTACTTCACAGAGCCAGTTTAATTGTCCTGCATGGCCAGTGGTGATGGAAGGACAATAAGCCAAGTCAATAGGAGGCCCTCTGTCTGGTACAGGGCAAAGGATACAGAGTGGAATGGAAGTGACAGGGTCTCAGCAGGTCACAGGAGTTGCAAGGGAAGGTCAAGCCAAAAATCTACACTGAACACAGAGGCCCTTTCTCAGTCTTTCCCCTCATGAACACTTGCTGCATGCAAAGAATTCCAGAATCACCCTCGCCGTCCCCAAAGGTGCCCCTTTGTGCTCAGCAAGCTAAGCACACCCCCGGGGCCTATTTGAACCTGCGAGTCTGCCTCCCACATGGCCTAAAGCAGTGGTTCCCAACCTGGGGCACACAACCCACAGGGGGGCAATTTGATTTTTAAGTGGGGCAATTCAAGAATGAGTTATTCACAGTGAATTTTTTGCATTTCTTATGGTTCTTGGGGCCTCATATATAGCATATAAATATATATTGTGACCAATTTATGCATTTCAGTTCTCTCTTATATGTTTTGAAACTTTATTTGCTATTTTTTCATGTCACTTCATATGATTATTTTAACAATTTCTTAGTGGTTTCTTCCTCAGTCCTTCAACTATCCTTTCATTCTTTTATTTTTCTCTATTATGGAACCCATGTTCTTTGGAAGCTTGTTTAGACCAAGTTAATGGCCTTTTAGGCTTCCTCCAGGTGAATAGGAGTTCAGTTTTTGAATAATAAGAATTCTATGTCATGGGGGTGGGGCTGGGGGGTTCAGGATTTTAGAGATGCTTAGGTGGGGCATGGCCAAAAAAAGGTTGGGAACCACTGGCCTAAAGGCAGGGGCTAGCTCCAATCCTCATTATAAACTAAGGTGCTCAGCCAAGAAGGGGAGGAGCTCAATAAACTATGTTGATTATTTAATGAATGAACTTTCTAACATCCAAAGGTAGATCTTGAACTCTGATATCTGTCTTGTGTTTTTTGTGAGACTTCAAGTTCCTCAAAGCTGAAGACTTAAGAGATAACCAAGGGACTCTCTACTAACGGAAAAGGGCCTTGTAAACTTTTATTCTGCTCCTCTCATCTCCCACCCCCCATCCCCGTAAAGGAAAATGTTACCTGAAGTCACCATATTTGCCTTATTTTTCATCTGGGTATCGTTAGTGAAAAATGGCATTTGGCTCACCACAAAGCAAGCTAGCTGTTCTGTTGTTGGTCTGAACTTTTGCACAGCATACTGTTCAGAGTCTCTGACTGCTGCTCAGAAACAGTCTTCAGGAATTTCTGAACTTTGAGTGGAATCTTTTATTTCTCGGGTTGTCATGAAGGTAAGAGGTGCTCGCCGAATTCACTATTTGTAAGATAAGAGAATACATAAAAGGACCCCAGTTTTCTCCATCTTTGTGAGGAAGAATCAAGTGTCAGACATTTTTATAGGGAGCCCAGTGCCTGTTATGAATCCCCTGCACCTTCTCAAGTTTACTGTCACTGGTCGGGTCCCCAGAAGCATTGCGTTTTTGGAATCCTTTGGGCATACTGCAGGCACCCCCCAGGGAGGGGATGGTCTGAGCGTGGGACTAGGAATGGAGAGGGGAGGGTGAGTTAGCTAAGCCACTGCCCCCTCGCAGGTGGTGCAGAAACACATAAAGACAGCCTGAACCTCTTGCTGCCTGGACTGTGGCAGCCTACCCCTTTCCACACTTAGTTATATCTGCAAATGACAATGGAGCTGTGTCCATGGGAAACCAGACTGATCTTAAGCCATAGAAACCAAAGAAATAATGGGTTTGGTTAGGGTCTACCATTGCCACTGAGCTGTGATGGTGATCATGAACACACATGATTTTGTATCCCTTCCTTCAGACCTCAGTTCATGTAACAGGCCCAAGAAAACATGGAGTGAGTATATCTTACTAGCCCATAAATCTAACGTTCTTTGAGTACAACATTGCAGTCACCTACAAACATCGCACACAGGAATCTATTTCTAGCTTACCTTTGGCATCCTTCACTGTACAATGTTATTGGGTTCTAATGAGCCAATACAAATCCTACCTTTGCCAATGCTGTATCTAGTAACAGAGATCTCATTTGATGTTACAGATCTTGCTGTGACAGACCTCTTTTGTATGTGTATTATCCTGAAAAAAATGTGCCCAGAATCTGAGTTTCATCAATAACGCAGGAAGATAAATCCATTAAAACAACAACAGGGTGTCCAGTGCAACGATTCAGACTTTGAATTTACTGAGCAGCAACTATGCCACTGAGTGAAAGCTGGCGGTTGAAAAACAGCCTCAAGAAAGGATATGTCAACTTCTCTGGGATTCCAGCTCACATTGAAGTCTTAAGGGCCGAAAAGAGAGGAAGCCTCTTGAATTGACAGGAAGCCAGCTGTGCTCCCTCCACATCTGCATCTCCCTTGCGAGGGAGCCTGGCGATGACGCGTGGGGTGGAACAGCCCCCAGCACACATCATCTATCTGGATGGGCTCCTACGCAACAAAAACCTTTCTTCCTTCAAGCTGGCGAAGAGCAGAGAAGCAAGTCTGACGTGTGGAACCTGCAAGAAGGCGCCCTTTAATCAGTCTGGCCTGTGCGGCCCTTTCAAGGGTCCGGGGCTCGACATCATAAGTGATGGAGGCAATGCGGAGCATGAAGACAGGAGAAAGTATAGAGGTTCCTTCCGCGTGGAAACGGATTTCATCAGATTGATCAGAAACACGTGTTTTCCCCAGACTGGGAAACCATCTTGAAAGACTTCATCCCAGAAAGGCCCTGGGTGGGAAGTGCCACAGGGATGCCGTGGGAGTATGGGGTGGGGGGTGGAAGGGTGAGGTGCAGGGGGCGGGGACCTGAGCAGACTGTGAGGGAAAGCACAGGGCAGGCAGCTCTCCCAGGGCAAGTTCCCAAGAGAGATCCCTTTCCAGGAATTAAACCTTCTAACTCATGCTGAGAATTTTGAAAAATCAAAAAGATGCTGGGCTCTTCTTTCAGGGAATTCCACAGCATTGGGGGACCAGATGGCTGGCAGCAATCCCTGCAGATCCAGGAGAGGACCAGCACATTCCTCAGTCTCAGGGAGTGAGCATGTTCTGTTGTGGAGAGCAGGTTTTGTTTTGGGTGTGTTTTTTTTAATTGAACTGAATTGACTAAAGTGTGGACGTAAGGAGACACGTCTAAGTAAATGCCCCATGCAAACATCTGCAGTTTCCAAATAGCCCATACCAACACCTGCAGTTTCTTGCCAAATCCACTCTGGAGGGGCTTTCCTTTCCTAACTGCAGAGAAGGTACTTCAACCCTGAAACAACCCAGGAGGCAAAGTAAGAGACAGGGAAGGAGCACAGGCCCCGGCAGGAGATAGGCAGCATTTGAGGGTTAGCCCTGCTGGTCCCCAGCTGCCAGTCCCAGGAAGCCTCAGTTTCTCCACCTATAGAATGGAGCCGATCACGGAGCCCAGTGCACAGGGTTGAACTGAGTGTGGAAGGAACTGTGTGCCAAGGACTTGCACTGTGTCAGATCTAGAGCGTGTGCTCAGTATCTCTTCACTATTGTTTTTCATTGGAAAACAAGCTTGTGACCAATGAAAGGCAGTGAGTATAACATTTTCATGGAAGTTCATCCAAACTGTGGCGTCCGACGTTCTCCAACATGGCGGCCCCCCCTGGTGTGTGCTATTAAAATCATGACATCATAATAAAGCTAATTTTAGGCCTGAGTCTGCAACTCTGCACAAATCTTGACACCAAACCCTTGTATGAAAGCGGTTGATTATGATTATATAGACGTGAGATGCAGAGTTCTAATCATGTGTTCACAGCTACATTACATGTTAGCGGCATAGGCACCCTCTCGGATTCCTTCCACTATTGGATTCTTGCTGCAGGTTTGATACCCACTCAGTGATTTGTACCACCTGAGCAAAATAAGATCTTACCAGGGGTCCTCAAACTATGGCCCGCGGGCCACATGCAAATACAAATATTGTATTTGTTCCCATTTTGTTTTTTTACTTCAAAATAAGATATGTGCAGTGTGCATAGGAATTTGTTCATAGTTTTTTTTTAAACTATAGTCCGGCCCTCCAATGGTCTGAGGGACAGTGAACTGGCCCCCTGTTTAAAAAGTTTGAGGACCCCTGTCTTACGCAAATGGCCTCGCCATTTGGCTTTTAAGGTGGTCAGAGAGTTAGCAGAATCTTATACACTGCGCAGTACCTACCCTAGTCCATGTGGCTGAGGCCTCCTCCATATGCGCCCCCTTTAGGCAGAGCACCATTGCCTTCACTTCATTAAACCCCTTTACTGTATTATCCCATCTTACATTTTCCTTACCTAATCTTTTGTCTGACCGCCAAAAGTTTTCTAACAAGTTGTACTCAAACCTGAATTTCTAACCATTGCTAGTTGGGCCATACACATGCATTCGGTTACAGAATGCTCCGAGCTTGGACTTGCTACCCACCATTCTGATGAAGTACCTGTGCTGACTAATTGCCCAAAAGAGCCCCCGGGAAAGGCATTCTCCTTGCCTCTCCCACGCCACCCGTCAGCACATCCCTGCTCTTCTGTTGCCCTCTAGCAACACAGATTGCGCTATTTAGAGGCACCAGCTACACAAAATTTGCATTCTGGCACGACCAGTGCCTGGCACCCAGCCACCGAAGCTGGCAGCATGGAATATACATCAGTCTCCACACTGGTTGCTCGTTCCATTTTGGCAAGATGAACGCCCTCCCATGGGGAGAGTGAACTTAATTGGTTTTCTGGGGGTGCTTAGTTAAGTCACCCCGCCTCAGCTCCAAGTGGATTAAAGTGTCGCTTTGCCCTTTTCCAACAAGCGTAGCAAATGAATGATGGGGAAATACTCCGACATGCACATGGCCGGGTCCTCCCATTCTCTCTTTTTTTCCTAGTGACTTTGGGGAGGTTTGGGCACGGATCCTGCACACACAATGCTGTTCTTGTTCCTCTTTGCTCTACAGGGCAGCCTTGAATAGCTCTGTCTAAAATTATAAGCAGGGGCAGCCCTAGGCTCCAAAGGATCAGAGCCCTCATGCTGGGCCTGAACAAAGACCCTGCTTTTCCCCAACAATTAGCCCTGCAGAAAAGGACATCTATCTCCCTCCATTAAAACCACCACGTGCCTTCAAGTCAGCCCATTGTGGAGCTAATTAAATAACACGCCTCTCTCCCCCATGCAGGTCTCCTGATGAGCTAGCCTCGGTCCCAAAGCTCCGCAAAGCGCCTAGAGATAGACAAGCCAATGTTCCACTTCTCACCAGCTCCCATCACCAGTGGGAGCCTTTGAAAAGCCATCTCATCAATATGGCATCATTGGTGCATGCTGCATGCACATCGTCAATCCCAGCTCAGACTTCAGTTACCTCCGGCCTCACGGAATGGATGAAATTTATTTTATTTTAAAAATAAACGCATTGGGTTCTAGCCGGTTTGGCTCAGTGGATAGAGCATCGGCCCACAGACTGAAGGGTCCCAGGTTTGATTACAGTCAAGGGCACGTACCTCGGTTGCAGGCTCCATCCCCAGCCCTGGTCTGGAAGCCTGTGGCAGGCAACCAATGGATGTGTCTCTCTCACATCGATTTCTCTCTCTCTCTCTCTCTCTCTCTCTCTCTCTCTCTCTCCCCTCCCTTCCACTCTTTCTAAAAAATTAATGGACATATCCTCAGGTGAGGATTAAAAAATAAAAATGAATAAATGATTTGGGAAGGAAAATGTTCTGTTACCACATAAAAATCTTTGGTGAGAATCCAGCCACATGAGAGTTTGCAAGAGCTGCATTCCCGCCAGAGGGGAGCGTTTCTGAGGGACTCCCCGCTGAAGCCTCAGAGCCTGGGGGACGCAGCCAGCACAGCCGCAGGCAGGTCTGCGTCCTGGGCAGGGACAGCCCTCAGATCTGTGGGAAGAGAGGGCTTCTCGGGCGGGTATCAGACAGGAAAGCAGAAATCAGAGACCACGTGGCAACCACAACTTTCTAAATATGACGGAGACATAAATCCCTCCAAAGACGTCTTCTTGCCAATCAGATAGAATCCTAGTGGAGCCCAAGAGGCCAAAATTGGTGTCTACCTTCTTTCAAGCATGGCTCACTTGTTTCCCGCAGAGGGACCCTGAACTCCAACAGTGGGGACTTGTTCAGGCCCTTGAACACACCCTACTGCTTCACCCTTGGGTGCGCTTTTTGCAGGCCTTTGTCTCGCTGGAAAGCCCTAGAGTCTAGGGCAGTGATGGCGAACCTTTTGAGCTCGGCGTGTCAGCATTTTGAAAAACCCTAACTTAACTCTGGTGCCGTGTCACATATAGAAATTTTTTGATATTTGCAACCATAGTAAAACAAAGATTTATATTTCTGATATTTATTTTATATATTTAAATGCCATTTAACAAAGAAAAATCAACCAAAAAAATGAGTTCACGTGTCACCTCTGACACGCGTGTCATAGGTTCGCCATCACTGGTCTAGGGCCTAGACCGCCTGTCCCACTCATCTGTCATGACACAGCAGCAAACAGCACCCTCCTGCCCCCCATCCCATGAAGGTTTCCAGACCCTTCCTGGGCACAGTCCTGCCCTCCTGCCCCAACCTTCTCTGTTCTCAGGACAAATCGCTTCAAATCAGCACACAAGGCCCTGACTGAGCAAGCACTCTCTCCACGGCTCAGAAATCTCAGCCCTTCAAAGGCAGGAACCACATTCCATCCACGTTTTCATTTCCAGCTTAAAACACAGTGACTTCACCATAGTAACATCGTCACTGCTTTAATCAGTGTTGAAAGCATAGATAAAGGAGTAAGTGAATGAAATAATGAATAAAAGGATAGATGACGAAAATGACCATTTGATGTTCCATGTGACCTGAGATAGTAAAAGCAGGCCTATGGCCAGCCTCCCTGCTGATGGCCTGTGCCCTTGGGAAAGAATATTAGTATTTTAAGACATGGTTCCCTCCATTTGAAAGTGTCCCATCTCATGCACATGCACACACATACACATACGTTTTAGATACAATTTTTTAAAAATATTTTTTTATTGATTTCAGAGGGGAAGGGAGAGGGAGAGAGAGAAATAGAAACATCAATGATGAGAGAGAATCATTGATCGGCTACCTCCTGCCCACCCCCTACTGGGGATTGAGGCCGTAACCCAGGCATGTGCCCTTGACAGGAATCGAACCTGGGACCCTTTAGTCCGCAGGCTGATACTCTATCCACTGAGCCATACTCGCTCGGGCTAGATACAACTTTTTAATAATAAAATTGAAGACCAGGCCAGTCATTTTCTAAATCTTTTTTAATAGTTCAAGAACTTAACTTTTCAAACCAACTCCAGTCTTTGAGGGTTCTAGCTTAATTATTTTTAAACCATACAAACCTTTCTGTCCAAGTGTTTTAAGAAGCCTCACCAATCTGTTTGGATGTCTACATTGTTGAGGGAATGACTAAACTACAAAGAAATCCCATTCAATTTAAATTTTCCATGAAATAATCATGGGCCTCAAAATTAGCATTTAAAAAAAATTAAAGCACTTGGCAAAACAGAATTTGAACTCTGCCAAATCCCTAAACATTTATTTTTAAAGCCAAAGTCATTGAATGATTCCCATCCTTAAATCATAAAGTCTTGTATATGTCTGATGACTCTTGTATAAATTCATTTCTGTACATGGTGTCATTTGGGGTCATTTCTTTGCTATTTTGCCACCACAATTTCAACTTTCAAGAGATGTATTTTTCTAATATTTGAGGGTGCCTTCAATGTAGAGAGATAAATCAAGGCAGAAAGACACAGAGACGATTCCATGATCATGCAGTAGCCATCACAGTAATAAGTCATCATATCAGCAAAAGCGTTTATAACCTCCAACCAGAGACCAGGGGAGAAAACACTGCCATTCATTTGGCAGTGACTTCACTCTGGCAAGCCCCCCAACTTGCTAGGAATGCCCACTTTACAATGATCATAATGGATTGAAGGCTGTAAAATTAAATTCTGCTGAGCAAGAAGCTCTTTATTACTTGCCTTCACCACAGTGGGCCTCCATTCTAACATCTTGCCTTAAGGCAGACTCGCCCAACACCTCGAAGATGTGTAGAAAATAAGATAATAAATGAAGACAATGTATGAATACAAAGCAGCCATTGAGCATGGAGCGTGTAAAAATCACACCTGTTAAATCAGCAAGGACAGATCAAATAAACTACATGGCAGGAATAATCTGTTCCAACAAAGATAAATAGAAAACATGGTAGAAAGAGAAGAGCGACTGGAAACAGATGGAAGTGTGAATGCCATATTGATCCAACAGAAATATCACATGCATATAATCTTCAAAGAGTAGGAACATAAGAAACATGCAAATGTGAGCACTGTGGTGGAGATATTGGGTACAAGAATTAAGTACACGGGGTAAACAATATTATTAGGGTCTTAGAGGATAGCATACTTTACATGGGATAGAAATAGCTGCTTTCTGTCCTAGCCAGTTTGGCTCAGTGGATAAGAGCATCGGCCTGCGGACGAAGGGTTTCAGGTTCAATTCCGGTCAAGGGTACATGCCTAGGTTGCGGGCTTGATCCCCAGGAGGGGGTGTGCAGGAGGCAGCCAATCAATGATTCTCTCTCATCATTGATGTTTCTATCTCCCTATCCCTCTCCCCTCCTCTCTAAAATCAATAAAAATATATTTAAAAAAAGAAATAGCTGCTTTCTAAAACCAGTTGAGGTTTTGAGCAATGTCAAAAGGCATAATAGAAACAAATCAAGACACACAAGACATGTCTCATTAGGAAGAGGAAATTACTATACAGAGCAGCCCTGTGGATAGTTCATGTCAATACATTCCAGTTAGCAGGTTATAGTTAACCAATGGCTTCAGGGTAAGTTGGCCAGGTAGTTCTGCAAATGGGATTCCTTAGAAGAGAGATTAAGACATATCCATTACATGCGATCTTCATAGAGTTGGGTCATTTTATTTTTTAAGTTTATTTTATTTTGCTTTTTAATTACAGTTTACATTCAATATTATTTTTTATTGGTTTCAGGTGTATAGCATAGTGCTTAGACAGTCAGATACTTTACAAAGCATTCCCCCCCCCGATATTTCCAGTGCCCAACTGGCCCCATACATAGTAATTACAATATTATTCACTATATTCCCTACATTGTCCTGTTTTGTAACTACCAATTTTTACTTCTTAATCCCTTCACCTTTTCCACCTAATTTCCTAACCACCCGCTCTGCTGGCAGTCATCAGTCTGTTCTCTGTATCTATGAGTCTGTTTCTATTTTGTTTGTTCGTTCATATTGTTCTTCAGTTTGGGTCATTTTAAATCCTTTATGTGCCAGACCTTCGAACTAAATGTGAGTGTGCACAGCTCCTTTCCTGTGATTGAAATGACAGCAGTGAGTTACCTTGTCTGGCCTGGAAAGTCACGAAGCAGGTCCCTCCACAGCAGTGGTTCTCAACCTTCCTGATGCCGCGACCCTTTAATACAGTTCCTCATGTTGTGGTGACCCCCAACCATAAAATTATTTTCGTTGCTACTTCATAACTGTAATTTTGCTACTCTTATGAATCGTCATGTAAATATCTGATAGGCAGGATGTATTTTCATTGTTACAAATTGAACATAATTAAAGCATAGTGATGAATCACAAAAACAATATGTAATTATATATGTGTTTTCTGATGGTCTTAGGCGATCCCTGTGAAAGGGTCGTTCGACCCCCAAAGGTGTCACGACCCACAGGTTGAAAACCGCTGCTCTATGGCATCTCCCAGCCCCTCTGAGGAATGTTCAGGAGCAGGGCAGGACCCCAGCCCTCAGCCTGCGTGTCTGTCCAAAGGTGCAGAGATTCTCCAGTGCTTTGTACAACTCTGATCCGAGTCACCTGCACACAATACTGAAGACACGCATTGGCTGGACTCTTTCAAATTATTTCTATGTCCCAAATCTCTCACCTGCCACTCAGAGACCTTTAACTGTGGTTTTCACCTGCCAAGTCTTTTGTCATCATTTGTTGGATTACCTTTTATCACTTGTGCACCATAAACCTTCCGAGTCATTATTTTCCCACTAAGAAAGTGTGCGTAGAGGGAGGTGGAGGGAAGGCATGATGGTGGGAAGAGAGCGTTGATGCATTAATTCTCACCCATCTCCACTCGAAACAGGGAACAGTAAGCGAAGTCCTCATTGGGAGGTGGATACAGTAGGATGCGAAGCGATGCATCTGCCTGAGCTCAAGGATGAACCAGAGAAGGAATGAAATCAGGACTGGGGATTAAGGGAAAGGGGAGGAAGGACTCAGCTTTCTTCCCCTGGGAACTAAGGGGCGAGGGAAACGGACATGGAGTCACCCCTGTGGTCCGAAGGGTCAGTGTCTGCCGCACAGCTCCCTCGCAGCTGCAGCGGGAAGATGTTGGGAAGCATTACAAATAAGAGCAGCTGGTCGCAGGCACAGATTTCTAATTTTTTTCCTCTCCTCTATGTATACTGGGATGATATAGTAGCGTGTTCCTGTAGAGTAGGACATGGCATTACAGATGCATGAACAATACATTCTGGGAAAGGTCTTGTTGTCCTCAAGTCACATATCTCAAGTTCTTCCCCAAAGACCAACTGAGCCCCTGACAGAGGGAGAAAGAGGAAAAGAAGGTAAGAGGACTCGAGGGCTTGATTTGGGTATAATGTGTACCCACACCTCCAATATAGGAGGTATTTCTGCTTCCTCTGACTTCATAGTGGCTGTTCCTTTAAGATGCCCTAATTGAATATATTAATCCTATTACAGTCTTATTGATGTTGTGCAGGCCAGTGTGGCTCAGTTGGTTGGAGCATGGTCCAGTACACCAAAGGGTGGTGGGTTTGATTCCCGGTCAGGGCACATACCCAACTTTGGGGTTCAATCCCAGGTCAGGGTACATTCAGGAGGCAATAGATCAATGTTTCTCTCTCATGTCCATATTTCTCTCTCTTTCTCCTTTTTCTCTCTCTAATATCAATCATTTTTTTTAAAGAGTCTTATCTATGGCAAACTCTATACTTTCAAGATGCTTGCCAGACAACTGTTAGTGACCTTCTTTAAAACTATCAAAAATAAGAAAAAAAAAGAACTATAGCCATCAATATTAATGCCTTGGACAAATAAACTTGCATTAAATGAGATGTATACAAATAATTCATAACATTTTGATGACATTTTCCTAGGTAAGTCTGCTTATTTTTTTCCTTGGAGTTTAAATACACTGAAGTGAATTAAAAATTAAATATGCTGTGGTTTATTGTAATTCAGGAAGTAAGGGGAAGGAATTATGTTCCTATTTGGAGATGAGGAAATTGATAACCAATTGGCATTACTAGATTTTCAGATTTTTGCATTCTTCACAAGTTGTACAAATCATGGCTGCTTTCTGTTGCTTTTTCCTGGCTACTATTATTTCTTTTTTAAAAAAATATATTTCTTTATTGATTTCAGAGAGGAAGAGAGAAGGAGAGAGATAGAAACATCAATGATGAGAGAGAATCATTGATTGGCTGCCTCCTGCACACCCCACACTGGGGATGGAGCCCACAACCCAGGCATGTGCCCTTGGCCAGAATCAAACCTGGGACCCTTCAGTCCACAGGCCGATGCTCTATCCATTGAGCCAAGCCGGCTAGGGCTGGCTACTATTATTTCACATAAGTTGCTCAAGGCCCAGCACAGGAGTCGAGCTGACCTGACCTCAATTCAAGGTCTTTTTAACAAATGGTACTGGGACAACAAGATATTCATATACAAAGGAAAGACCCCTTCTCATCAAGTACAAAAATTAACTCAAAGTGGGTCACAGACCTAAATGTTACAGCTAAAGCTATAAACTCTTATAAAAAAAATATTTACAAGAGTAAATCTTCATAATCTTGGGGTAGGCAATGATTTCTTAGTTATAACACCAAAAGCACTAGAAACAAAAGAAAAAGTAGGTAAATTGGGCTAATTAAACCTAAAAACTTTTGTGTTGCAAACTATATCAAAAAAGTAGAAAGACAACTCATTGGGGAAGAAAATATTTGTAAATCATATATCTGATTTTAAAAAAAACAACTTATATCCAGCCCTAGCTGGTTTGGCTCAGTGGATAGAGCTTGGGCCTGTGGGCTGAGCTGAAGGGTCCCAGGTTTGATTCCAGCCAAGGACACATGCCTGGATTGTGGGCTCACTCCCCAGTGCGGGGAGGGGGGGAAGGGGTGCACAGGAGGCAGGCAATCAATGATTCTCTCTCATCATTGATGTTTCCATCTCTCTCTCTCCCTCTCCCTTCCTCTCTGAAATCAATTAAAAAAATATAAAAACAAAAAAACTATCTAGACTAAAAAAAAATAACTCTTAGAACTCAATAGTAAAATGACAACCCAATTTAAAACAGGGCAAAGATTTAAAGAGACAGTTCTCCAAAGAAGATATACAAATGGCCACTAAGCATATGAAAAAAACATGTTCAACATCCTTAATCTTTAAGGAAATATGAATCAAAACCACAATGAGATCCTACTCCGCATTCACTAGGGGAACTATCAGAAAGACACCCAATGACAAGTATTGGTGAGGACATGTAGAAATTGGAACCCTCGGGCATTGCTGTATGAGGAATCTAAAATGATGTAGCCACTTTGGAAACCTGCCTGTCACTTCCACAAATAGTTAGCTATACCGTTACCATATGACCCAACAATTCCACTTCTACAAGAGAAAAAAAAAACATATGTTCACACAAAAACTTATATATGAATGCTCATAGCAGCATTATTTATAATAGACACAAAAGCCCATCAAATGATGGATAAATAAAATGTGGCATATCCATTTAATGGAATATTATCTAAAATAATAAAAGGATAATATGCTAATTAGACCAGACATCTTCCGGACGTCAGTCTGGGTGTCCTTTCTGACAAAGCCGGGGCAGAGGGAAGCCAGCCCAGGTCCCCAGTACCTGCAGGCATCCTGAGGGAAGCCAGCCCAAGTCCCGATGACTGTGGGCAGCCAGAGGAGGGAAGCTTGGATCCTAGGTGCTGGAGGGAAGCTGGTGCCAGCAACCGGGGGAAGGAAGGCCTACTCTTGCACGAATTTTTGTGCATCAGGCCTCTAGTTTGATGATAAAAAGGAATGAAGTACTGATACATGCTACAAAATGGATGAGCCTTGAAAATAGTGAAAGAAGACAGTGGCAAAAAGCTACATAATGTGTGACTCCATCTGTAAGAGAAATCCAGAATGGGTAAATTTATAGATAAAAATTCCACCAGTGGTACTAGGGCGTAGGAGTGTGAGGGATGAGAGAAAATGGAATTGATTCTTAATGGGAATGGGGTTTCTTTTAGGAGGGACAAATGTTTTAGAATTCAATTGTGGTGATGGTTGTGCAGTACTGTGAATATATATACAAACTTTAACTTGTACACTTTATGAGTTAATTATATAGTATGTGAACTCTATATCAATAAAGGTTATCTCAGTAAAGTTGTTTAAAAAAAAATAGTCCCTCTGCTTTTCAGAGGTGAAGGCAAGACAAATAAAAGAGAAAGAAGAAGGAATTTCCTATCATCCAGTAACGTCTGCCCAGTGGAGCCTACGGACATCATCTCAAGACCATTTGCTTAACCCAAGTTCAGTGGAAAAACGTCTAACATTTCCATGACCTCCTTTTCTAAACTTCCTAAGTGGCTTAGAGAGAAGCTGCCCAGGAAACTCCAAATGGAACCTAAAAATATTATCTCCTGGCTCTGTAAACACCAGGCCAGCTAATGAAGTGAGCCGCGGCAGAGCGGCGAATGGAACATTTCACGCAGGTTGGGAGGCATGAGCCAAGTCTACACTCACCTCTGAAAGGCGGGCAGGCAGGCCCACACGGGGCCAGACTGGGGTCAGGGAGGTGAACATCAACACAGGGTACATACGGAAAGAATAACATTGAACGAGGATACATAAAGCAGAGCAAGAGTGACCACATTCTAAACAGCAGTAAAATTGCCCCTGTGCAAAGCTAAGGCTCGGTCCCTCATCCTGCTCCCCAAGTTTGGACAAGGGAGTGCCTCTCCAGGCAAACTCCCTCCACCTTCACGCACGTTTACACCGTTTAGAAAGAGGACACGGGAGAAACCTTGTTGCCTTGGTCTCCCCTCACCCCCACTCTCTTGGGGTTCTCCTGACTGCCCATCGTGGTTCTGTCTCTCTCAGCTCCCTCCCAGTTATGCTGATACTCATTGAGCACAAGTGGGACACCTACTTTGGGACCCCAATACCATGCAGAATAAAGGCTCAATAAATGTGTTCACTGAGGAGGGACAGAAGAAAGGTGCTCTAATGTAACCAGGATCTAAAACTAGTCAAACACCTTGAATTACCTGGGATCCAATTGAGCACCCAGATACCAGACACCCCTCCACGAGCTGTGCCAAATTTGGACAGTCCGGATATAGATAGTTATCACATCCTCCGCTCTGGGGAAAGTATTGGCCACACAACAGGGACATAGGAATAAATAGCAAAGTCCCTTGGCCTTAGAGGGAGAGGAAACAGAACACAGCCTTCTGGGCCAATTGTTTGAACTTTGCTCTGAAGGATTTGGAGGGTTTGGTTGTTGTTGTTTTGAATTTTAGTAATTTCTTAGCTGATTTCCAAATCTTGCTAGTTCTCACAGCCAGCTAGAGGGGTGCATTGAACAATCCTACTTTGTTTATCCATCGGGCCCTAATTGTCCTAGCGGAGTGCTGTTGGACTTGTCAGTTCGGTAGGTCCACAAATTCCCTTCTTAAACTTAAAACTGGTTGAGCCAGATGTCTGCCACTTCCAAATTAAAATGGCCTTAAGCAACCTAAAGGCAGAAGGAAGGGAGTGAATAGTAACTTCCAGTTTCCTAGCCTGGTGATTGGTAGATGATGGTGTCATTCATCGAGACAGAATAGAGGGCAAAGACTAGGCTGGGGAAGAAGGGGAAAGTGATGAGCTCAGGTGTAACTTGGAGGTGTCTGTGTGATATCCAGGTGAACTACTCACAGAAAAATATCCATGGAAGAGACCTCAATGCTCTAACCAGTAAATGAGGAGACCAAACTGCCTCTCCCCCAACCATTCTTTAATTTACAATTTTCCTTTAAAGAGATATGTCTATAATGATTATAAAAAAAGTAATCAAAACATGACATATAAGCATATGGTAAAGAACCAATATACAGCCAGAAAGAGGGAAGATTATGTGTTCTTCTTTTAAAAAAGCATATTGTTAGACACGTTTTTAAAAAATATATTTCTTTATTGATTTCAGAGAGAAAGGGAGAAGGAGAGAGAGATAGAAACATCAATGATGAGAGAGAATCATTGATAGGCTGCCTTCTGCACACCCCCTACTGGGGATCAAGCCTGCAACCCAGGCACGTGTCCTCCGCCAGAATGGAACCTGGGACCCTTCAGTCCGCAGGCTGAGGCTCTATCCACTGAGCCAAGCCGGCTAGGGCAGATTATGTGTTCTAAAGCAGCCAAAACTTTTCCCACTACCTCCCTCCCTTCCCTTCCCGCCCTCCCCCACCCCCAGATCTGTCAGTCTGTTCCATATGCTTTCATGTCTCTGGACCTATTTTGTTCGTCGCTTTATTTTGTTCATTAGATCCCACATATAAGTGAGATCATGTGGTATTGTCTTTCTCTGCCTGGCTTATTGAACTTAGCGTAACACTCTGCAGGTCTATCCGTGTTGTCTCAAAGGGTAAGAGATCTTGTATGCATATATGCATAGCCCATGAACACAGACAACAGTGCAGGGAGGGCCTGGGGTGGGGCGGGAGCCTGGTGGAGGGGGGCAAAGAGGTGAAAATGGGGACACCCTAACATTCTCAACAATAAAAATATATTTTAAAATAATAATAAAATAAAAATAATGCAACAAAAACAACATAGATTCCCTTGCCTTACCAGCAGACCTTTCACTTCTGTTAGGGGGAGGGAGGAATGACTAATTTCCATCTGCCCACTCAGGCAGACATGGGAATTTAGGAAGTGAAAAGAGAAAGTGACCAATAGCAATGGGAGAAGGTGCAGATGAATATTTCAAACGCTCTATCCTTGGCCCCCAAGTCTTATTGGTCGAGTTCTCCTATCAGCATGCCTCACCCGAGGCCCCTGCTGCCTCACTCACCAAAGCAGAAGTGGAAGATTATTCTCAAAGTCGATGGCTTACTTTTCGTAGCTGACCTGCTGTCTTCCAATTGGCCATTTCCTAAAACATGCCCTAGACGTTTCCTTAAAACAGTTTTTGAAATTTTTGTCTTGTATGATAGAAGCAGAAGGATAATACGAATGTTAAAACATCACTTAAAACTACCTCTGAGATATCCTGGAAAAGTATTTGAGGGGAGAGGTAAATCCTTTAAAAATGGATGTCAAAGTGAAGTTTCACCCTGGCTAACCTAAATCCCTTTTTTCCATTTATTCCATCTTTTCCTTCATTTTCCATAAATCTAAAGGGCAGCTGGTAGCACGCTGGTGATACTTTAAGAAGAGTTAACTCCATGCTGGTATTTAATCTTAATTGATTTTATACTTAGTTCCAACTCACTGCTTACCTGCAGCCTGTGTTCTCTGAAAGCCGATGAAAAATTGAGGAGGGACAGTGATTCAAGCGAGGGAAGCTGAGTGGGTACTTGGTACAGTCCGTAATGCAGAGGTCGAACGTGTCCTAATTCTGGAAACCGCCCTACATGTTCTAAGAAAACCGATTTTCTGGAGTTTGCCATGTAAAGTTTTAAAAAGCTCTTTGATATAAAAATAGGTAGGGAGCCAAACAAGCGTTCCTGCAATTCCATGAAAAGCATGGGAGATCAGGAAGGAATTCTGAAAGGGCAGATGGGAAAGTGATTAATTGTTTACTAAAAAATTATATGGAATTTCCCTCCATCAGCCCAGCCGGTAGGGCAGGCAGGCAGCCTGGGGCCTGTGGGGCCTGAGCCTGAGCCCCTCCCTTCACCCTCCCCCCTGCCTCCTCCCAGGGATGCTCAGACACATTTAAATCCCATTCTTTCCCTGGATTCCCCCTCCCCGTCTGCAGAGCAGCAGCTCCGCATCACATTGAGTTTAAAAGAAAGCAATGCTTTTCCTAAAGAATTCACACACAAATAATCTCATTACCCCGTGCTTGGGTTTAGACATCAGGCGTCTTCTGCCAGGAAAGAAAAAAAAAAAAAAAAAAAGCACTCCACGCTCACTCACATGGAACAGCTGTGAGGAGGAGAGAAATGGTATTTAATTCATTGTGGAATATTCAACAATGGCTGCGCTGCACTTTTCAAAGCCTTTTGATAGTAAAACCCACAGAGAACAGCCCAGCCTGTGTGCTGAGAGCAGCTTCCCCTCAATTAGTCTCCCCATTCGGAGGGCTGAGGAGTCTGTGTCAACCTCAGCACGTGCTGTGTACACTGTGGGCAGTGTCAAGGGGACAAGCTTTCAGAAACGTTCAACAGGAGGCTCCTCGCGTCGGCCTTTGGACTGAAGGGTCCCGGGTTCGATTCCGGTCAAGGGCATGTATCTGGGTTGCGGGTTGCAGGCAGAGACCACGCCGTTCTCCGATGCAGCCTCGCAGATCGGTGCCCCTTCATGCACTTCCATCACCAGCGTTGGGCCGAAAGAAACCAGAGAGCGGGTCCAGATTAAAAAAAGGGGGGGGCTCCTCTTGCTCAGCGACTCTGGGTGTCCCACAAAGCTGGCTGGCAGGGGAGTAAGAGGTGACAGAGCCGAAGTGAATGCCCAGCAGAGACCACGCCATTCTCCGATGCAGCCTCGCAGATCGGTGCCCCTTCATGCACTTCCATCACCAGCGTTGGGCCGAAAGAAACCAGAGAGCGGGTCCAGAAGAAATCAGGCCACAGTGGCTCCTTTTCCCTATTCCGTCTGTGTAAGGTTCCCATGGCTCTCTGCTTTATGGGATGGCTAGAAAAGCTTATATTCTCTTACCCTAGAGCAGGGGTGGGGAACGTCCGGCCTGCGGGCCATATAAAGCCTGAGAAATCCTTTGGTCTGGCCCTGCCAAGGCACTAGGGGTGAGTTAATGAACTGTTTGACCAAATACAGCAGGCTAATTTTTAAGTTGATCTTTTTGAATGGCCTGCGAATGAGGTTTTAAATATCCAATGGCCCTTGGCAGGAAAAAGGTTCCCCACCCCTGCCCTAGAGGGTAGACATTAGCCACCAGGGATGAGGCAGCAAAAAAAGTTTGGAGCAGCAGATCATGTTTGTTTAATGGTTAGGAACACGGGCCTTGGAGTTTAAATAAACCTCTCCCACCTGCTAGAATTATAGTTAGATTTCTTTGGAGAAGTAACCTTACCTCTCTGAGCCTCATTCATCTCATCTGTAAAATGGGAATGATGTCACCCTCATAAGAATATTGTGAGAGTGAAAGAGACCACATGTGTGATCCTCAGCGTCTGGGAAGTATTCAGTGAAGGACAACTCCTCTACCTCAAGGACAGGACAGGACTTCTCCTGAGTTTTCTACAATAATAGTATTTAAAACTGAAGGAGAATGGGAACTATTTTTACTTATAGTCTTTTTCTTTCTTGATCAGTAGAGAGACAAGCTAGAAGGAGAGGTAAGTCCAGCTAAGCTATCTAATTGGAAATTCAGAGGAATGGAAACCATGTTAAGCACAGACACATACACACACACAGCACACAGCACAAAAGGCAATGACTTTGCACCCTAATAGGTTGATTTTGTTGATCGGGGGGCTTTAAACTCAAGTTTTTCAAAGCACAAAGCACAGATGAAATGCTGGGGTATTTCAGACATGGTTGAAGCCAACACAACCTTTTTTAATCTCCAAAACTTTACTCAACTCTCCAGGAATAGCCCACAGTCCTCTCAGCCTGTCTCATTATAAAACCCAACAGTTAACCTATGAGCATTCAACATGATGCAAGCCCGTAACCCTGGTAAGAATGTCCATCGGCATTGACCAAACAAGGAGATGCTAAGAGGTCCCGGGCCAGTTCACAGGGTGGGGCGATCTCTCTCGCTAGATCTGAGACTTCTGGAAATGGTCTCCTCTCATCTAAGTTTGTTTGTGGCAGCAAATAGAACAAACAATGGCTCCAAGAAAAGCCAAAGGTCATCAATGAGGGCCTAGACTCCAAAGGTCACCCAGAGTCAGAGGCACTGGCTGGGAGAGTGCAGCACCAGAGGGTTAAGTAGGGGGCTATTTCCGTAGCCACGGCTGGAGGGGGCATTACCTCTGCCTTTCTGCCCCCATGGGAGGCACTGTTTTTACCACTCATTTCCCCCCGGGCATGAGTTGGATGGAGATGCTGAGGCACATCTTTCCCTCCCTGGCAAGTGTGCCCTGAAGTGGAGCGGGGTGCTCTGCCCTGTCCCCTCCCTTCCCCTGCCTCCCAGTGGAGAGGTCACGGTCCATGACCTTCGTGGGTGTTTGGAGAGATCATCCTAAGGAGCATAAAGTAAAAGCAGATGCGGACAAAGAGAAAGGAGAGATGTGGCTAGACCTCAGGCAAGGCTTCAGGCCCAGTGTCTCTAAGACAATGGGATGGAAACAGCTTCCAGATTTAAACACCCTCTCAGGGGAAGGGATTGATAGGAAGAAAGCTTCTACTAGTGAATTCAGTCTGGTTCAACAGATATGCTTGGTGTCCTCAAGTGCAAAATGCCAAGTGCCACAGGGATACACGGGTACCCTTCCCTTGGGGCAGTAGCTCTTAGCCTCTTGGGGGTCTCAGAGCACCTTTAGAATAAGGGGGGAGCTACGGACCTTTAGAGAAATCCTTGCACACAATTTCAGAGGCATCACACGCTCCTGGACCTCGCCTGGGTCAGGCCCCCTGGCGCTACGAGGATCTGCAGGCCTAAGACTTAGCAAAGCTGTCAGGATCGATATTTCAAAAGGTGTGAGGCAGGTAAGGGTTCAGTGGCAACCGCAAAGCAACTAGAACCCTGGTTCCGTGGATAGTAAGTCACTGTTACTTCTACTCCTGAGAGCCTGCGGAGGTGTGGGAAAGACTGTTAAGATAACTTCGGGAATTGGTAGCTTTGGTGTTTTCATTTTGTAATGCCGCCTAAAAGAGTGAACAGAGGGTCCAAAGGTCTGTGTTTATATATATATATATATATATATATATATATATATATATATATATATATATATAATCTTTATGGATTTCAGAGAAGAAGGGAGAGGAAGAGAGAGATAGAAACATCAATGATGAGAGAGAATCCTTGATCGGCTGCCTCCTGCAAGATGGGGGATCGAGCATGTGCCCTGACCGGGAATCCAACCATGACCTCCTGGTTCATAGGTCGACGCTCAACCACTGAGCCTCCGTGGCCAGGCCAAAGGTCTGTGTTCTTAAATAGCAAGAAAGTCCAAGAGTCAAACGTTTCTTTGAAGGTCATAAGTGAATCTAACTGGGATGTTCAGGAATGGAGTGGGGAAAGCATAATCCTGGTTTTAAAAATAGTGATGGTGAGGGAGGGGTGGTCACTTGTCCAGACCATGGTGTGGGGGCAGGATCTGGACTGAAAGCTGGTGGCCCACTCAACTGGCAGCCTCCAAGGAGCCAAAGGTTGCCCTATACATCAGTGAAAAGGTCATTTTTCTCCGAGTGCAATTAGGTCTCATGTTTGACCTATGACCTCTAGCCCATGAAATATTTATGCTCTCCAGATAGGCAGCCAGGGAGCAAATGCCTGGAGATGGAAGCTGAAGCACTTAATACAGAAAGAAAAAAGAAGGGAAGGAGAGAGGGAGGGAGGGGGGAGGGAGGGAGATGAGGGATGGAGGGAGAGGGGAGGGAGGGAGGGAGGACTTGGTCAATTTAAAGTAAATATGAAATCATGAAGTGGGAGCCATGCTTTGGCGCATTTCCATCTGCAGTGAGGGCCTTTCCTTCGGCCCCACAATTCTGTGAGGTGGCCACTGTTAGGGAAACTGAGGCTCAGAGGCCTCAGAGCTTGGAAATGGTGGGAGGGGTGGGAGGCGCAGGCCTAAAACCTTGGACCTGAGTCAGTCCCTCTGACCTCTGCTCATCTCCACAGCAGCAACCCGCACCTGTGCTCTGGGTGGGTGTGGCCCCCTTCCCTAGCTCCCTACTATCTATACCTCCCCGACACCTCTGGAAAAACCTAATCTGAGCATGATGGGGCGGAGCTCAGTGATTGAGCATCAACCTATGAGCCAGGAGGTCACGGGTTCCATTCTGGTCAAAGGGCACTTGCCAGGGTTGTGGGCTCCCATCTCCCAGTGTGGGGTGTGCAGGAGGCAGCCGATCAATGATTCTCTCTCATCATTGAAGTTCCTACCTCTCTCTCCCTTCCTCTCTGAAATCAGTAACACTTTTTTTTTTTTTAAATCAGAGTCCAGAATCTGTGTTCCAATCTTCTCTTCCTCGCTGGGAACAGACAGACGTGCCAACACAGACTTAAGGGGCGGCCTTCAGGCCGCCTCTCCCCCTCGCCTCTGCTGCCTGGATTCCGGGTTGAAATCCCGGTCCCGGGGCGCCGGCAGCGCGGGGGTTAACCGCCCGCCGCGCGCGGCGATTTCTGCTATCTTCAGCAGGGGAAGTGTGCGCCGGCCCGATTAACCTGATGGTT
>NW_005871298.1:855521-918809 GCF_000147115.1 Myotis lucifugus
CACCCCCAGATTTCCATTCACAGCGCGAGCCAGGCGGGGCTGACGCCAGGCCGGGCAGGCCCCAGCCCCCGCTCCAGGGCTTGCAGAAGAAGGGTCAAACTGCTGGAGTCAAATAGGAACTCGGTGCCCCAGGGACCTTTTCCCAACGCGGCCCAAATATTTGTGGTTTGAAAAAGTTAAGAGAATGTGTGTGTTTTTTTCTCCCAGCCCCCTGGGGTTTCCAGTGCAATGCTGTTACTTCCGAGGGTTTTGGAGACGCAGCGGAATCGGGGGACAGCTGACATTGGCATTGTAACTCCTCAACCAGCCAGGGCTCAGCGGCTTCCTCTAGGTCACCTTCCTTCCCAGGGACCTGCGGTCCAGGCCTTGCTGTCCTCGCTGCCCTGGGCACTCTGTGCAGACCCAGGTCGCCTGTCCCTAAGGGCTGGGCTTCTCCTTCTGGTCCTCGCAGGCTGCCTCCCCCTTTGCCTGGTAACACGAGGCACCAGGAGGAGTTAGGTTGGCAGGTGTCAGAAAATTAGCCCTGAGCAGGAGGAAAGTGGGCAAGACTCCTGAGATAGGGTGGGACTTCTAGTTTGTCTTACTGAAAGTCACCCTCGCATCATGCCGAAAGGAAGAAGCGAGGTAGCATTTATTAATCGCCTGCATTTATTAATGGCCACTGAAGTGCATCACCCTATTGAATGGGCACAGCAACTCTTTGAAATAAGTGTATTGTGTTAACGGTGAGGGAACAAGATCCCAGGTGAGTTCTTGCTCTCTCCACACACCACACTTAACCCTTTGCCTGGACTCAAAACCTTTCCGCTTACACTCAGAAACATGTAGCAAAAGTTCTTGTAAATCTCCCCTGGCTGGTTTGGCTCAGTGGATAGAACATCGGCCTGTGGACTGAAGGGTCCAGGGTTCAGTTCCGGTCAAGGGCACATGCCCAGGTTGTGGGCTTGATCCCCAGTGGGGGGCGTGCAGGAGGTAGCAGATCAATGATTCTCTCTCATCATTGAGGTTTCTATCTCTCCCTCCCTTCCATTCTGAAATCAATTAAAACATATGTATATTGCCCTAACCGGTGTAGCTCAGTGGATAGAATGTCAGCCTGCGGACTGAGGGTCCCAGGTTCGATTCCAGTCAAGGGCATGTGCCTTGGTTGCGGGCACATCTCCAGGAGGAGGTGTGCAGGCAGCAGTTGATCAGTGTTTCTCTCTCATTGATGTTTCTAACACTCAATCCCTCTCCC
Source organism: Myotis lucifugus (assembly GCF_000147115.1). Lineage (NCBI taxonomy): Eukaryota > Metazoa > Chordata > Mammalia > Chiroptera > Vespertilionidae > Myotis > Myotis lucifugus. Next base: position 856,759 of record NW_005871298.1, read on the forward strand.
TTCCTCTCTGTAAAAAATCAATAAAACATATTTTTTAAAAAATACGTATATTTTTTAAAAAGGTATTGTAATCGAACAGCACAGGGTGGCAAGCTACCAGGGAGCCAGGGTGGAAAGAGAAAGGATGGGGCAATGTAACATTGACAAAAAGGAGCCAACCCAGCTCCTAGCCAGAGAACTAGCCTTCACTTATGGAGAACGGGGCCAGGCCTTCGTAGAAACCTCCTTAGCAGAAGAACAAAGTCATAGGGCAGGTATGTAGGATGGGTTTTTGCAGATGGGTTTTTGAAGCTGGCCGATCTGCTCCATCTCCTCCGGCCCTTCCTCCTTAAACCCTTGGTCCTGTCAGGGATGAGATGCTGGTGGACAAAGGGTCTTGCAGGAACCTCCATCAGTGCCATCCCCTGGAAGTGGCATGGGAGGGCAGCTCAGCCCTAATCGTAACCTTCTATGAACTGGTGACAGGGTTACAGCTTTCTGCTTCCCAAACACCACAACCATCAAGCCAGATTCCTGGTAGATCAAGATTTTCCCTGAGAGAAATACTCCCCCTGGCAACACCCCAGCAACGCGCACACCAATGGGATCTGACTGTCCTGAGGAACAAAGAACCTGCCACGGGTCCTCCAGGAAAGGAAAACACACCCCGAATGAGGAAAGAGCAGATATGCGCAGCAGATAGAGTTTAAAATACTGTGTTTTGAAAGAATAAACCTGCTACGAGAATAAACATTTCACAGCAAGGTGGATCCCCATTTAACAAGCCTCTCTGGCATTCCCTCCAAGTTCCCAACACTTAAAAGCCAAATTGGAGGCATCTGTTTTTCCTGCTGAAACTTCCCACCTGGGCGCCGATAGCCTTTCCAAACATTGGCCCAGGTTTGATCTCTCCCAGCCGCCTGCCGCCTGCCGTCTGCGAACGCTCCGGGGCAGACGGTGAACTCGGCCTCTCAATACAACCCCCACTTGAACCTCCAAGGGTTATTTGGGAAAGACATTCTTAAGTTCTGCCATGTTACTAGCCAATGTGTTTTAGGAAGTTTAAATAGTGAGATCCAGAGTCACACACTCAGATTGCCAGCTTTTGTCCCAAATAAGTGTCATATTTCAGACAGGAACCATTTCTCCTATCGTGGAAATGGACCTCCACATACACACTTCAATACACGTTGCTCAGAGACAAGGGCTGTCTTCTTTTGTCTCCATAGATCTGCTCAGTTTCCAGTATCTGTCACGGACAAATGTTCAACCAGTCACTCTTGGTTCCCTTTCTGACTCAATACCCAGACACTTCTGGTGCCCTCAGGCACTTGGGGACAATGTTAGACTAGCAAACATGCATATCTGCTTGCGAAGTGACGGCCCTGCTCTAAGTCTGACATCTATTAACTTAGTGGATCTCAAAGCCTGGTCTCTGAATTAGCAGCAGCTGCCCCTGGGACAGGTAGGAAATGCAGATTGCTGAGCTGTGCCCTAGATGCCCTGAATCAGGAACCCTGGGGATGGGAGCCCCTAACCCAGGGGTGGGCAAACTTTTTGACTCGAGGGCCACAATGGGTTCTTAAACTGGACCGGAGGGCCGGAACAAAAGCATGGATGGAGTGTTTGTGTGAACTAATATAAATTCAAAGTAAACATCATTACATAAAAGGGTACGCTCTTTTTTTTTTTTTTTAGTTTTATTCATTTCAAACGGGCCGGATCCGGGCCGCGGGCCGTAGTTTGCCCACGGCTGCCACAACCTGTGCTTTAACAAGCCTTCCGGGTGATTCTGACACTCTGAGAACCCCTGGTTTAGAGGAGGAAACTGAACTACAGAGGTTGAGTGGCGTAAGGTCACGCAGTTAGGGAGAGCTGATGTGCAAGAAGCACAGATTGGCAGTTATAAAAAGTCACAGGAGGTAAAGTGCAGCATAGGGAGTATAGTCATTAACCTATAATAATAAAAGCGTAATATGCAAATCAATCAAATGGCCAGACAGCAGAACACCTGTCCAGATGACCACGCTATGAAACCCACTGGCACCAGGCCAGCCAAGGCGGGTGTGATGGGATTGGTCGGGGGCCCGGGCATCGCCCCATGATCGCCCTGCAGAGGGAGGCCCAGGCCACTGGCCAGTGGGGTAATCAATCAGAGGGGGGGCTCCACGATCACCCCAAAGAGGGAGGCCCAGGCCCCCGATCGTGGACTGTGGCAGGTGGGCGGGGCCTCCCTCTGCCAGGGGAATCCATCCCAAAGCCCCGGCCGGGTGGGCAGGGCCTACCTCTTTGGGGCAATCAATTGTGGGGCTCCTGGACTGTGAGACGGCACAGGCTGGGCTGAGGGACCCCTCCCAAGTGCACGAATTTTGTGCACCGGGCCTCTAGTATTACAATAACTATGTGTGGTGTCAAGTGGATACTAGACTTATTGGGGTGGTGGCTTCATAAGGTATACAAATGTGTAATCACTATGTTGTACACCTGAAACTAATATAATAGTGCGTGTCAACTGTAATTTAAAATAAATTTGAAAAAAAAGCAACTTAAATCTGTTTCCAGAGTCTGAATTCTTTACCATTATACAATATACACTTCCTTTCTCATGAACAATGAAATGGAGGGTGGGATGTGAATGTGGGTAGATAAGGTTTTTACTTCATTCATTGACCAAAAACATACCAAGTTGCACTATACAAGAAGAAAAAATATATATTGTCTTCTTTCCTAAATCAAGGATCCTGCTGATGAAACCACGGACTCACTCCCTGAGGGCAAATTGGGTTCCCCCTGGTCTGCAGCTGCAGACTGCTTTCCACTCAAAGCAGCTATTTTGTAAAAGAGAACTTTGCTCACAACATCACATGCACCACTCTGGCTGATTCAAAACCAATCCATCCCTGAAACAAAAAAATGCTTTGATAGACTATCACTAGTAAGCATCATATTTTCTGCTACACCCCACTGTCCTAGATGAGCCTCATAACTGTCAGGTAAAAATCAATATGGGCAGCTCTCCGTTCATAGGATGGACTGTGGTCCTGGCCTGATGCTCAATGGGGTCCCTGATGTCAGTCTCCAGTTCGCAGTGGAAAATAGGCATTGAATGACTCCAGCTGGATCTGGGGACCATTCTGAGCTCACTGCCTGTGTCTAAAAATGGCTTCCATCTACACAGCCCTTTCAACAGGGCTGTGGATGGGGACTAGTCGTAATAATTAATGGCTGTGAAATGCTAGTGAGTTCTAAGAAGCAAGGAGTAAGAGATTGACTTTTTAAAAAGTGAATCTTGCTATGATGAGTGAGAGAAAGGGCCCAGTTTGGGGACCAGAATAGAGGAAGGGAACAGAGAGGAGGCAGGGTCAGTGGGCTCCACTCCGGTCAGACTATACAGACTAACAGGCATTTTAGCCACATCTTGTGTAAGGGGCTCCATTGATTCACAAGGCTCCCCGACAGAGGGATGACGAGAAGCTAAAGCAGAAAAGGCCCATTCATTCATGCAGAACACCAGCACTCCATCCCCATTGGCTCTTGCTAATGGCTCCAGGCTGATGGGGGGGAGGGAGGGGAGAGGCGGATGGGAGGAGGAGGTAGAAATGAAAGAAAATGATGACTACAAGATTGTCACGAAGCAACGTACAGCTGCACAGGCAACTGCATGCAAGTGTGGCTTCCCTTTTTAGCTCAGAGCTAATGTCCTCAGATTCATCTATTCTTCTCTTTCATGTCATCTTCCCCTCCCCTTCTTGCCTTGTCTTTTTCTGGGCCACCCTTCTTCCCCGCTTCCCATTCATCTTTCGTGTTCTCTTCTCAGTATTCCCCACCTCTCTACTCACACCCACCTTTGCTTTCTGCCCATTTTCGCACATCTTTTCTTTCTGCCTCAGCACCCCTTTCGCTGTCTCTTCTGTCTAACAGGTTCTTGACTCATCTGGGTCACTGAGTATTCTCTCCCACTCACCTGGAATGGACCTCCCCCATTCATGCTCTCTCTCAGCTTTATTGTCTCCCGTGCTCCTGCCCTTCTCCAGCCTCTGTCCCTTTGTGAACAGGAGTGACAGTCAGCAGAAGGGGCCTAATCCTTCCACCATGGCCCCTCCTGCTGGGTATTCCAGCCACTGACAGATGTGCAGTACTCGGGAGAAAAAAGTTCATTCATCCCTTCCGAGAGCACAAAATGTGAGACGGGGTGGGGGTGCAGAGTGGCCGTGAGACGGAGGACGAGAAGAAAACTGGAGTTATAAATAGCATAAAAGAAGAGGGAAACTATGTCGAGTATTTTTTCCCCCTCTTTCTTCTTACTCAACACAACTCCAAGGAAATGTGCTGCAGCTGGAGAAATCACTGTTCGGTCCATGTCTTCCTCTCCCTTCGCTATAAGCCCACGGTCTCCTTCCAAAGGACACCCATCACCGAGGAGGGCTGGACCACAGCCCAGGCATAATCACTGCCGCTCCTTCATCTGGACAGCGCAGAGGCAAAGGAGGGGCTGGAAAAGCTCAGGGTTTTTTGTGTTTTTGTTTTTGTTTTTTTGCCAGATATTTCCCTCAGAGGAAGCCTAAGACAGAGGGAGCTACAGATACTACCTTTGCCCCTGAGGCACACGCCCCCCACGGAGGCTCCCAGTCTTTCTGAGCTACAGTTGATGGCGACTGTAGATCATTTGAGGACGGGTCATATGGGCCCCCATCTTCCCATCCTGCACATAAGCCACTAGTCTGAGTGACCCCACCTTCCTTCTTCTTGCAACCATAGAGTAGACAGGGAAGAAGTTAAATATCTCTTTACTCCACAACACTGTACGGTAAACTACTGCTATAATAGTAGAGATATAGGCCCTGGCATGGCTCAGTGGTTGAGCATTGATGTATGAACCAGGAGTTCACAGTTCCCTACTGGTATTTAATAGGATTCACGATTTATACTAATACTAGAGGCCTGATGCACGAAATTCGTGCAAGAGCAGGCCTTCCTTCCCCCAGCTGCCAGCACCGGCTTCCCTCTGGCACTCGGGACCCGGGCTTCCATCTGGCACCCAGGACCCAGGCTTCCCTCGCAGCCCCGGCTTTGTCAGGAAGGTTGTCTGGAAGGACGTCTGGTCTAATTAGCATATTACACTTTTATTATTATAGATAGAAACAACCATATTGATCTTCATTTCATACAAATAAACTCTATTTTGTTTAGAATTTCAAAGGATCACTTTTTTCATCTCTCACCATGTGAAGTCCTTAAGTGTCACCTGTGAACAGGCGCAAAGCCCTCCTCTCTCCTCTCCAAATGGGTAGGCAGCTGCGGGATTCGTATTTATGCTGGAGGACTGAGATCCCAAGCAGGGAGTGACAGCAACATACCTCCAACCCAGGGTGATGCCAAGCAAGGCCTCGAAGATCAATGCCCACTGAGTCAAGAGAACATGGGACAGGGTCATTGGTTCCATTCTGCCCTAGAGAAGACCCAGGCAACTGCAAAGCAACTCCCATGCCTTCCTTCCAACCCCCACCAAGGCTTACAGCATCTTTCTCTGTGCCCGTGTGTAGTTCTGGTGAAAGCTAAAGTGTGGGCCACAAAACAAACAGTTCTTTTATATCTCCACTGCTATTCACATAGTTTGCCATACAGTGTTATGGGGTAGAGAGACACAGAACAAAAAAATGCATTTCAGTTCATTTCCAGCAGCTTTCACCCTATGAAATTCCTCAGAATTTCAAGAAGTGAGAGAGTAATGACATCTCTTAGGCTAAGAATGTATCCCAGGAATAAAACACAGGTTTTAACTGGCTTTTGGGTTATCTGGATATATGATCATAACCTGCTTTCACGAAAAATTGAACTTCATTTCTGAATCAATTATTTCAGATCGCCCAAATTCGAGTTTTACATTTTGTATTTAAAATGAACCCCCCACCGAAACTGGTTTGGCTCAGTGGATAGAGCGTCGGCCTGTGGACTCAAAGGTCCCAGGTTCGATTCCGGTTAAGGGCATGTACCTGGGTTGCAGGCACATCCCCAGTGGGAGATGTGCAGGAGGCAGCTGATCGATGTTTCTAACTCTCTATCTCTCTTTCTTCCTCTCTGTAAAAAATCAATAAAATATATTTTAAAAAAAATAAAAATAAAAGTAAAATGAACCCCCCAAAAGGTAGCAGGTAAACAGAGGCTAATGGGATTTGTGAGAAACACAGATAGTCCTGCAAAATAGAATTGGGGTGAGGACTTTGAGCTTTTCTCCACCCAAGTGCGCCTCCTGTTCACCAGGGGGCAGCAATGTGACCAGCCAGCCTAGAGAGCCTGGAGTGCTAGGAGGAGAGGAGCTTCTGTGAAGAAGATGGGGAGAGGGAAAGCAGGTGGAGGAAGAAGCCAGACGCTGGTGGGCATGAGCAGAGAGGTGGGGAGTCATGGAAAGAGAAGGCAAGTGAAAGACACTATGCTCTGTAAGAGGCTGTGACTCCAGTTCACACTCTGTGACTGCAACCCTTCTAGGCCCTTTCTCAACAGCCAGGCTCAAAGGAGTAGGTCGCAGGAAATGCACAGGAGACAGAACTAGTCACAAAATGCAGACCTACACCCACCTCTCCTTATTCGGGTCTATTCCCAGAGCGTAGTTTTCCTGTCTTTGGAGAACAAAGTAACTCAGATCGTTGAGAACACCTGGGGCTTTCCATCGGAGAACAATAGCATCCGCACCCACATAAGATACAACAGCTGCTATTTCAGAGCGCACAGCCCTCATCCAATGTCCATTGTCCTTCAACGCTGTGCTCACTCTCAGCTGCTGTTTGGTTCCTACCTGAGCCGCAGTGTTCGAGACCAGTCGGGACTTCCTGAGTGGCCATCTCCTCCCAGAAGGAATAGCAAGTTCTTTGCGGGTGGTGATTGGACTGGAAGCCACAGGCCATTTGAGAATCTTCATAAGAGCTGATAGCTCCCTGCCTCTGTAACCAAGGGGGGGGGGGGGGGAGAGGACATATATTAAGAGGAAAATCTCTATAGTTTAGCCTGAATGAAAAATTATTTTATAGCATCCAAGCGCATGTAAGTAGGAATCATTCATAGATGATAACAGAATAGAACCAGTTATTGATCACACCCCCCACACACACACACACACCACAACCAAAAAAGTCACAGGAAATAGGAAGTGTTTCTGATTTAGACTATGTATATATTTTCTTTGTGTGTGTGTGTGTGTGTGTGTGTGTGTTGTTGTTGTTGTTGTTGTTGTTAATCCTCACCTGAGGATGCACCCCCTCTGGTGGTATTCTCATCCCCAAAGGGTAGCTTGCTAACCCTCAGTTAGACCCTCAAATTGGAGAACCTCTTATGGTCTGTCTTCCCTTTAGCTGCACACGAGAACTCAGCCCTATTGTGTTAGATTCAGTCATCCAAGATCTATACTCTCTTCTCCATTTGGCAATTGTCCATTCACTTAAGCTCAGTGAAACTAACAGAACAGAATATATTGTCACAGAGAAAAATGACAATCAAACCCAAAATATAGAAGGTCTTGCACACATTAATTCTGACCATACTTTTCATAATATTCATAAAATCATTCAAACTAGAGCTGGATGAAATGTACTTTAGGGCTCATCATCTGCCAACTGACCTAAGGATGCTGAGAATGTACTAACACCCTTGGGACTGAACGGAGTTGCCTTGAGTTATTATATATCAGAGGCTGAAGTCCTTGGCCTTCTGTTTCCAAGAGGGAACCATAGAATAGAAATGAAGCAATGAGCCCTAGCCGGTTTGGCTCAGTGAATAGAGCATCGGGCTGCAGACCAAAGGGTCCCAGGTTCGATTCCGGTCCAGGGCACATACCTTGGTTGCAGGCTCCTCCCTGGCCAGGTCCCTGGTCAGGGTGACTGCAGGAGACAACCAATCAATGTGTTTCTCTCACATCGATGTTCCTCTCTGTCTTTCCCTCTCTCTTCCACTCTCTCTAAAAGATCAATGGAAAAATATCCTCGGGTGAGGATTAAAACAAACACACAAAGAAATGAAGCAATGACAATTCTGCTGGCTCTTTGTGTTTGAGGCCAAGAGATTTAGGGAAATCATCAATAAGGACACCCTATTGGACACATTTTCTTAATTCTGTCTTAAAACTATTTTTGCTGACATGGTCGTTTAATATTTTAAGTCCCTAAAACAAGGACATTCAGGTTTTCTTTAAAATCCCTAAGAAACTATGAGTAGTTGGAATCTCACAATACTTTGCAACAGATCAATTTGAAACACATTTTCTAGACTAGCTGCGTGCTCTATATATCTACCTATTCCCGTCTTCTTATATTTCTCTGGAGTCTTTCTCAAAACTCAGTGCCAAGTATCAGGGTCTAGGAAAAGGGTTTTGAAGGAGGACATTTTTATTCCGTGGCATAAGAGAAAACTCTAAGTTGCCTGTCCGATCTCCTTTGGGCACAGTGTGTGCATCATTAGCATTAAGCAGATCTTTGAGAGATGGTCGTAGGCCACACAAGTAGGATCCAGGTAGATAGATGGTAGGTAGTTTGTCACAGGCCCAGCTAGGGTAGTGGGCACCTGAGGGGAACTTGAATTCAGGGTTAAAACCTCAGGCTTTCCCTGCTAAGGAAAGGCCTCTACAGGGAAGGTGTAGTGTGCAGGGGAGAGATGGAAGGCAGGAGGAGGTGGTGGGTTAGGACAAAGCAGTGAAGTACAGATCTGGGCAACGACCATGTGGCTGCGCGGTGAGTCAACTGCAGCCTTGCTAACAGCCACGTGCAGCGCCAGCCCGAGTTTATGTGGTTGGCTTTGTCTGTAGAGTCTCTCCTGCCCCCACACCAGGCTCCCACATTGTCAGGGATAGCTCATGTATCATTTGATATTATTTTATCAGTGGAGCTCTGTTTTTAAGATGCAGTTTGTTTTTCAATGTCCTCAGTGGATCCAGAGAACCCTTTTTTTTGAGAATAGGTTTTTGAGGAGACAATGCACCGAGCCTGCCATGAACCACAAGCATCTTTGCTTACAGATGCCCCTGGAGCACCGTGACCCTTGTCACCCAGACACCTGTCAGAGCAGTAGACATTTCGCACACTGACCTAATGCCTATTTCAAAGCGTCTGAAAATGACATTTTTACTCAGGAGAGCCACGGAGCCAGTGCCAATTCATTATGAAACTGTCACAGTTGAGGGGAAAGAAGCAGGTTGTTAGCGGGTCAGAAATCTGGGCAGCACAGCCCCGCCTCACTGCTTTAGAAAGGCTCCACCTGAAACAAGTCCCAGCGTCTCTGTGGGCACCTGCCCTTCCTGGCTGCAACTGAACGTGACTCCAGGAGATGCAAGCTACACCCCAGTCTCTGCCACAGTTTTTAAAAATTTTAGGCTAAATATTACTCAACCTTGCCCAGCTGGCATGGCTCAGTGTAAACACACACACACACACACACACACACACACACACACACACACACTCTAGAGGCCCAGTGCACGAAATTTGTGCACAGGTAGGGTCCCTAGTGGCTGCCAGCTGCCGGCTGGGGCCTTCCTTTGTTCCACACCATCCCCTGGTGGTCAGCGCACATCATAGCAAGCAGTTGAGCTCCTGGTTGGCCAAACTCCTGCCCCAGAGGACAATTTGCATATTAGGCTTTTATATATATAGATATACACGTACATATATGGATATGTATCTATAGATATAGAATATATATATATATATATATGAAGAGCTAGTGGGTGACTTATATGTATATTATTGATTTCAGAGTGGAAGGGAGAGAGAGATAGAAACATTAATGATGAGAAAGAATCATTAATCTTTCAGCTGCCTCCTGCACACCCCACACCAAGGATCAAGCCCACAACCCAGGCATGTGCCCTGACCTGGAATAGAACCATGACCTCCTGGTTCATAGGTCAACGCTCAACCACTGAGCAACACCAGCCGGGCTCTCTGCCACAGTTTTAAGGACACCATCTGACAGGTCCTCCCGCATTCCTCCCGCAGGTAATTACTGAAAGAAAGTAATGCACATCCCACACCCGCTCTATGTCAACTAGCTCAGCATTGTCCAGAGACGGTCACATTTCATCCTCATCACAATAGTGCAAGATTCACATTTTTATCTCCATTTCATGGAAGAACAAACTGAGGCTGTAAGAGGGCAAGCAAATTTCCAAAGGCCACACGGCTAATGAAATCACGGAGTTAGGAACCTGACCCATGTCCATTCGATTTCAGACTCTTTTCTCCTCCTACGTGCAACACGAAGTGTGTGGGGCTCTGTGCAGATGGCTGAGGACCAGCGGCATCCATCCCATGAGAGCTAGAGGGTGATTTACGGCAATGGGTATTCACGGAACAAATCCGTAACATGCCAAGTATTGGGTTGGATGCTAAGAATACAGTATGAGCAAGAAATGAACTTTATTCTTAGGAGCATACAGACAATTACACAGGAAATTACAGTGAGGGGATGTGACAGGGTTCAGAGCTGATGTGAAGGGGGAGGGGAGCAGCAGGAGGGACTTCCTGGAGGAAGCAGACTGAAGTACTAACTGAAAAGTTGTGTAATTTTTGAAAATAATTTTTATTGATTTCAGAGAGGAAGGGAAAGGGAGAGAGAGATAGAAACATCAATAATCAAAAAGAATCATTTATCGGCTGCCTCCTGCACACCCCACATTGGAGATCGAGCTCGCAACCTGGGCATGAGCCCTGACTGGGAATCGAACTGTAACCTCTTGGTTCATAGGTCAACACTTAACCTCGGAGCCATGCCGGCCAGGCAAGGTTGAGTAAGATTTAGCCTAAAACACTTGGTGAAAGGCCTGGAGGGTAAAAGAAGGAGATGACGTACCTAACAGTACAATTATGAAAGGAAAATAAGAAGGAATTAGGCAGGAGAGATAGACGTAAGGACTGGGGTTTGGGGGTGACAAGCACAAGGGAAGAGGGATCTGGGGCCATGCGGATGCTCAACATGCGGGGGATCAGGGAGGGTTACAGAGGAGGCTACAGGAGGGTCACAGGGCTGAGGGCCATGAACTCCACACAGGAGCTTGGCTTTAGGAGTGAGGCATTGGAGGCTGTGTTAGAGGAAGTGACATGGTGAATCAGTAAGTTCTAGAAAGCCTCATTTGACGGACTAGGCAGGGGCGGGAGGTGGGGAGGTTGACGCAGGCACATGTGTCATGCTGCCCCACAGAGCCACACTGGAGACTGGGGCAAAAAAGAAACATCAGTACCACTGATCGAACTTCACTTTTTAATTTTTTTTATAATAATTTGGCACTGATGTGATCTTCTCTTCCAGTTTATTTCTCTTCAAACAGCTTTCAGTGCCAGGTGTTTGTCTCTTACCTCCATCCTTACTGTTCTTCTGCACAGGGCAGGGCAAAAGTAGGTTTACAGTTGTTTATATGGGAAATAACACAATCCTATATAATGAAAGGGTAATATGCAAATTGACCAAACAGCAGAGCGACCAGAACGCCTGCTGCCCCTTGCCCTGGCTGGCCCCGCCCCCGAGCTGGCCCCTGGACCCAAATCAGGCCTGGAGCTGGCCAGAAAACCGCCTGTGACCCCTTGCTCCAGCCAACCCTACCCCCAATGGCCCTGATCAGGCAAGCTGGCTGGACCCCACCAGTGCACGAATTCGTGCACCGGGCCTCTAGTAATTAATAAATAACAATACAAGAATAATTCTGTGTTTCACATACTTAAAACTGTGAACCAACATTTGCCCCACTCTTTACATGCCAGTGCACAAACTCCATGTGATTAAATCTATCTTTTCTTTTCTTTTTCTTAAATATATATTTTTATTGATTTCAGAGAGGAGGGAAGAGGGAGAGAGATAGAGATAGAAACATCAATGACGAGAGATAATCATTGATCTGCTGCCTCCTGCATATCCCACACTGGGGATCGAGCCTGCAACCCAGGCGTGTGCCCTGACCGGGAACTGAACCGTGACCTCCTGATTCATAGGTCAATGCTCAACCACTGAGCCACGCCGGTTGGGCCAAATCTGTCTTTTCTTAATCCACCACAGAATCTTAGGTTTTAGCCCTCCTGCAGAGCCATAAACATTTGAGACACAATAAATATTTACAGAAGCTGCTGCTTAAAATAAATTAAAAAGTACACTCAGAGGCAAAGCAGAGTTAACCCTGGATGAGTGGGCTGAGGGCTCTGCCATCTCAGGCACAGCTCTATTCGTCTAGGTATGTCACAGGTATTCCTGTGCTCCAGCAGGAAGACAAACAAGCCTGGACACTGGGAAGCCTGGATTCGAGTCCTGCTCTGCCCCTGAGGCGCTGGGTAACCTCCAGCCAGGCTCTTAACCTCTTTAAGTTTTTGCTTCCTGAGGAGGCTGGCCCCAACAATCTCCAAATTCCTTTCCGGACTTCAAGCCTCCTTTTTGCTGATCCGTCCACATTCTTTCTCCTGACCTTGTGACTAGCAACCTCCACTCCATAAAGAACCACCCTGGGCTGGAGAAGCCTTCAGCCAAAAGTTGTCATCGTCATCATTTGGATTCGTGGCCTACAGTGTCCCCTTAGAATGCGTGAAAGCCTTCATTGTGTTTGCCTTCCTTCTTCCCTAAAGCCATCCTCAAACACTGTTTTTAAATATATTTTTATTGATATCAGAGAGGAAGGGAGAAGGAGAGAGAGATAGAAACATCCATGATGAGAGAGAATAACTGATCGGCTGCCTCCTGCCTGTCCCCCACTGGGGATGGAGCCCGCAACCCTGGCATGTGCCCTGACCAGGAATCAAACCGTGACCTCCTGGTTCATAGATTGACACTCAACCACTGACGCACACCGGCCAGGCCTCAAACACTGTTGTGATCCCCACTTTCCCTACTTTTCAGTAGACAACAGTGAAGCTTAGGACGTTCCTGGCTACTGAACGGCGGTAGGAGCTCTCACATAGTAGCTGCTCAATAAATGTTTAGGCAGCACGTGGACAATTTCTCAACTTAAGACCTTTCACCCCCTCGCACGCACTTGCCCCTCCACAATGGGCTGAACAACTGTGCAGACTTCCACTCAAGCCTGGGCTTGCTCGTCCTGGGAAGATGCTGGATAAGCCAGCGCCTCCTTTCAGATTGTCCAACGTGTCACAGAGCAGCTCCCAGATCAGCTCCGTCTGCGGGCAGAGTGTCTCTGTCCTCGGAAGGACCCTGGGCACGTCTGCTTCCGGAGGGCACTTTTGTCCTGCTCCCTGAGCGGCAGAAGGGAAGGAGGCCAAGCAGAAATGCTCCTTGGCTTAGTGCTCCCAGCAGGGAGCGGCGGGGGGTGGTGGGGGTGGTAAGGAGGGGGAGGGTGGTGCAGCCACCAGGAGGCAGGAACAGACAAAATAGGAAACTCTCAAAGGGCAGTTTAATTTTAGCCTCAAGGCCAGGAAATTCTTTTTAAAACAATAAGAGTGATGGGCCTGGGCCTTGGTGAAAGGGCAGACCTGACATAGGCAGGTTTCTGAGAGAGAAAAAATCCGAAGCGCAGAGAGAGGGCCGCGGAGACGGGGACAGGAGTATTGGATTCTGCCCTTCGGTGGAAGGCTGTGCGTGGCTCCTGCGGGACCACAGTGAGGCTGACCCTGGCGGCACCCCCAGTCCTGCTGGCATGAGCCCATCAGCCTGAAACCATGGCCCCTCCGTGCCTCACAGGCGCAGTGGAATCGGCTGATGGTGGGAGCTGGGCAGTGCCAAGGGCTCTGAACCCCAGACCATCCCGGGCGCCGGGGCTTGATGCTTCTTTGCTGAGAGATCTCGGATGAGACAGTGTCATTTGTCAGCTTCTACTCACTTATCATGGAGCCTTCAGACTCCCAGGCCTCCAGGCTGACAGCCAGGCAACCCTCAGGAGACGGGAGGGGAGGCTGACTTTGAGCCTCACCTGGGACGTTGGAGGGAGAACTCGCCATGGCTAAACGCCTGGGCAGTAATTCCCAAACGGAGCTCTGTTTTTTTCCTAAATTGGGGAAGACTAAATCACTAAAATATAAATAAAGCATATAGATGTGGGCATGAAAGTCTGTTCTGAGTTCTTATAATCACCAGATGTCTACACCTCAATTCAGATGAAGTCGGTAGTAAGTCATGTCCTATCCCCGGAGTCGGAAGGTCGGGATCACCCTTCCCCTCTGGATCACCCTTCACCTCTTGCTCTCTTTGTAAACTCAGGCAACTTATTTAACCTATTAGACCTTAATTTCCGGATGCTGAGAGATGGTCTCCAGGTTGCAGTCGGGTTCTGAAATTCTCTAGATCAGTGGTTCTCAACCTGTGGGTCAAACGACCTTTTCACAGGGGTCACCTAAGACCATTGGAAAACACATGTATAATTACATTTTGTTTTTGTGATTAATCACTATGCTTTAATTATGTTCAATTTGTAACAATGAAATTGGGGGTCACCACAACATGAGGAACTGTATTATAGTGTCAGGGCATTAGGAAGGTTGAGAACCACTGCTCTAGATTGTGCTGACTGCACCCAGTCCCTTAGCAAAGCCCTGCTAAGATGCTGGAAAAACATACATTGTCACTCTTGTTTCTTTCAAATTTTCTACCACTAAGAGTTGTGGCCATAAATCACTTCCTGAAACATGGTGTCCCAGCAATCTCTCCAGGAGTGAGTTCATCACCATCCCAAGCAATAAGAAAAGAATTTCTTTTTCGGTTTCCATTCACATCCCAAATTTCTTTCTGTGCATTCCTGCTTCTCTAACCCAGAATCCTTTGCTCCTCGGGATTCCCGGGGAGAAGGGAAGGGCGTCTGTGTTCAGCTTCCCAGAGACATGCAATGGCAGGTCCCAACAGTGCAGGGACAGCCCAGACTCCTCTGAGCACATGGAAACCAAAGGCTCCAATCCTGAGGCGTGTGGGGTACAGGTGAAGAGTGTGCGAGTAGCCCTGTGTGAGAAGGGCATTGCTTCCCCACCCACAGTGCAGGGGGGTTCCCTTTTCTCTACATCCACACCAACACTTGTTGTTTATTGATTGACTGATGGTAGCCATTCTGACAGGTGTGAGGTGATATCTCACTGTGGTTTTAATTTGCATTTCTCTGGTGATTAGTGACTTGGAGCATCTATTCATATGTCTACTGGCCATCTGTCTGTCCTCTGTGGAGAAGTGTCTATTCAGGTCCTTTGCCCATTTTTTAATTGTATTGTTTGGCGGGGGTGGGTGGGGGGGAGGGTTGGTGCTGAGTTACATAAGTTCTTTATACATTGTGCATATTAATTAACCCCTTGAGATGTATCATGGGTGAATATGTTCTCCCATTCAGTGGGTTGTCTTTTAATTTTGTTGCTGGTTTCCCTTGCTGTGTAAAAGCAGCCACTGTGGAAAGCAGTATGGAGTTAGCTCAAAAATTAAAAACGGAACTATCTTGTGACCCAGCGATTCCACTTCTGGGGCTATATCTAAAGAAACCCAAAACACTGCTTCAAAAGAATATATTCACCCCTGTGTTTATTGCAGCATTATTGACAATAACCAAGATTTGGAAGCAGCCCAAATGCCTATCAGTGGATGAGCAGATAAAAAAGCTGTGGGACACACCCTGGCTGGTGTGACTCAGTTGGTTGGGCATCATCACGTGCACGGAAAGGATGCTGGGTTGATTCCCAGTCAGGGCACACCCCCTGTAGGGAGCATGCAGGAGGCAGCTGATGGACGTTCCATGCTCACACTGATGTTTCTCTTCCTCTCTCTCTCTCTCAAAATCAATAAAAATATTTTTTTAAAAGCTGTGGCACATTTATACAATGGAATACTACTCTGCTGTAAAAAAGAAGGAAATCTTACCCTTTGCCACGGCATGGATGGACCTGGAGAGTAGTATGCTAAGTAAAATAAGCCAGTCAGAGAAAGACAAGTACCATATGGTTTCACTTATATGCTGAATCTAACTAACGAAATAGAGACAGACTCAGATAGAGAGGGCAGACTGACAGCTGACAGCTGTCAGAGGGGAAGGGGTTTCGGGGCTGGGTGAAAAAGGTGAAGGGTTAAGAAAAAAAAATCTCATAGACACAGACAACAGCGTGCTGATTACCCGAGGGAAATGTGGGTACGGGAGGTAGAAGAGGGTAGAGGGGACATAAATGGTGATGGAAGGAGATTTGACTTGGGGTGGTAAACACACAATACAATATACAGATGGTGTGTTATAGAATTGTACACCTGCAATCTGTATAATCTTATTAACCAATGCCACCCCAATAAATTCAATAAGAGATCAACCAAAGGACTTGTATGCATGCATATAAGCATAACCAATGGAGGCAAGGCAATGGGGGAGGTGGTGAGGGGGAGGGGGGTTAGGGCATGTGCAGGAGTGGTAGGGGAGGCCTGGGAAAGGTCAATGGGAAAACAAAAAAAAGGAGACATATGTACTGCTATTTGTAATACTTTAAACAATAAAATAAAATTAAAAAAAAATAAAGACCTGGCACACACACACACATGCAAAAAAAAGATAAATAAATAAATAAAGGCATTGCCTCCCAAGGAGGCCCAATTAAACTGCAATTACTCAAGATAAGAAAACGAGGGCTGTTGACACCATGGGGTTTAAACCACCAGCTGATTACAAGAGAACTTTGATCTGGTGGCAAGAGAGCTGTTTCTCGTGCAGGGCAGTGATGAAGCAAGGAGATTGCTCCACAAGGATGTCTCCATCGCTCCCCCAGGAGCCCCATCTCGTCCTGGCAACACCCTTGTATGGACAACAAGTGGGATCATCTCTCCTCCTCCCTCCATGCATCCACCTAACACAATCACAAAGTCCAGAGAGAAACGAAGAAGAGACCGTGAACCTCAGGAAAGGGAAGTAACTACAGTCGCCTTAGGGGCCGGCACTGGACAAGCATTCTCTCACCCAGCCAGCACCAGGACCTCACATCTGTCTATTTCACAGATGAAGACACTGAGGCTCAAAGACATTAAGGCGTTTGTCCAAGGTCACATGGCTAGGAGCAACAGGCCAGGTCTTTCTGACTCCAAAACCCACGTGCTTTCCATGATAACTGGTCCGGCTACATTCCATAGCTGCCCTGCCCAGGAGCCCCAGGACTGAAGGCATCTGTGTCTAATGCCTGGAGCTAAAGGGGCAGGAGTAAGGCCAGGCCCCTCGCCTCACCAGAGTCAGACGGTGGAAATAGAGTTATGTGTCCATTCATCCATCCATCCACCCATCCATCCATCCATCCATCCACCCATCCATCCATCCACCCATCCATCCATCCATCCATCCACCCATTCATCCACCCATCATCCATCTATCCATCCATCCATCCATCCATCCATCCATCCATCCATCCATCCATGCATCCATCCATCCATCCATCCATCCATCCATCCATCCATCCATCCATCCATGCATGATGGAAGGAAGAAAGAAAACATACAAAAGAGGGTTTGCTCAAGCCATGGAATTGTTGGCAAGATCCACAGTCAATCTTAGAGGCCTCTGTGGCAGGGAGCAGTGTCTGAGGGCAGGTGTTTGGAGTTCACTCTTGCAGTGCGCTGAGCTCAGCCCCGGGGCCAGGCTACTCCCCTCGGCCGTCACTACACTGCAGATTCAGATGGTCCGCCAGTACTTCAAGTCCCAGTGGAACAGCACAGGGAGGACGAAGGCCAATGCCTAAAACCTGCCAATGGCTGTCAGACTCCCTTTTGCCCCCTCCAAGCTGGCATCCAGCATGGACTTGGGCATATTCCTATCCCCTATTTATCCTGTGATCACATGTCTGAAATAGCCCTGATTTCACATCATGTTACTCCAAACTATCAATTAAGTGTCTGATAAGTGTGATCCCATTTATACAACCTGGAAATCTTTTGTATAATAAATTCACACGTCAACAAAGTTCTTTGCTGGGCAGTTTCTGAAACCCTTGCTTTCATTAAAACAAACAAACAAACAAAAAACATAGTCACCATATGAAGGGCATATGAAGAGCATTTGATCCAGAAAGAATGGCAAGTGTTCAATGCAATTACCCCACCTCCCTCCACCCAGGGCAAGCATGTCAAACTCAAGGTCTGTGGGCCGCAACAAATATTTTTGCAGCCCAGCCAATATAATGATATGTAAGAAACGTTTTAATAAAAATTTCGTAACTTAATTTTTATAATATCCTGTTATACATAATTATTAATAACAAACTACAATGTTCACTAATGACTGATGACTATAATCGTGTTGCATTCATTTCCATTACGCGCCTTACGTGCAGGTGCACCATTTCTCTCCACTAATACCAGCAGCAAATATTTTAGCAGCCGACTGCCACGTCATTAGTCTTGGACTGACTTGTTGGGTGTGCACAACAGGAAATACTTTGCTTTCGGAGAACAAGAAAAATAGGTTTATTTACGTTACGCTTATTAATTTGTGCACTTATTCAGTGTCTGGTAAGTTAATGTTCAAGAAAAAAATATTACTTTTTATTAAAATGTTCTATTATTTTATGTTAATGATGACTCATTTATTTCAGCCCTTTGTATTCAGCATGTCTCTATCGAAATAAACCTACATTTCTATGAAAATTGAAGCTTTTGTGTTTTTGCGGCCCACATACACTTAAACCTTGTTTATTTGGCCCGTGTTAGCCTTTGAGTTTGACAGGCTTGACCCCGCGTCTCATCCTAGGAAATTGTAGCATTTGGGAAAATCCATTTTACCCCTTAGGCAGCCATTCCTGCCCCAACATATTGCTGCATCCCTGAGGGCCTGAGCTCTGGGGAGGTGAGTGGGCAGGGCTGTTCCTTCCCTCTGAACATTCAAGGTGCTTCCTAAAGTCCCCTTGGCCCCCGGGGTCATTGATCCCCAAGGACCTCCCCCACATGTCCTCTTTGCTTGTGAAGTAGCCAAGGACTGCGACATGTTTGCTCAAAACCAGGAGTGGCCCATCCCTCCCGTTCCTGTCCTCCCCCAGTTCTGCTGGCTCAGTGGCGCGGAGGGGAGGATGACGCATGAGAGGATCAGGGACCAGCGCTGCAAGGGACTTCCAGGGCTCCCCGCAGGCTTGCTGGGGTAGCATAACAGGAAGGCGCGCTTCCTCCCCTGGATGAAAGGGTCCCTGACACACAACCCATATATGTCCCTGGCCATGTCACCCCCTCCCACACACTGGCCAGACCACTTCCAAAAGTATTGTTTCCCTCCCTCCCCAGCTGTGACATCACGTCATTCATTGTAGTCCCTTGAAGGGCTGACCTTACCAGGGGGAAAACGTGTCCTGGTTTTGACAAGCTGACCCTGAGGCGGATGATGTGAATTCTGCGCGAAATGGCGACATTCGTTTCACATCTGCTGCCGATGTGAACAACCCATGCTAATGCTACCTCTAATTGACAAATAAAGAATCCAAGATTTAGTTATCTTCAAGGACCAGAAAATATTCTTTTCCTGATTTAGAAGATTGTTTCTTGGACAACTAATGTAGTGTGTTAAGCAAAACCCCTCATGACATGAATATATTCTCAAGATTTTGTTTGTTTTTAAGATTTCTCTTTCTAAAGCAATAATTTAGCCCTAGCCAGTTTGGCTCAGTGGACAGAGAGTCAGCCTGTGGACTGGAAGGTCCTAGGTTTGATTCCGAAGGTCAAGGGCACCTACCTCAGTTGCAGGCTCCTCCCTGGCCTGGGCCCTGGTCAGGGCTCATGCAAGAGGCAACCAATCGATGTGTTTCTCTCACATCAATGTTTCTCTCTGTCTTTCTCTCTCTCTTCCACTCTCTCTAAAAATCAGTGGAAAAATATACTCGGGTGAGAACAATAAATAAAGAAACAAAGCAATAATTTACAAGTTAACAAAGACCTGCTTTGACCAATCTGTACACAGGGCATCATCCTGCCTTCGTAGTTGGTCTGTGGCTGCTCCAGGCCAGGTCTTCTCAACCTGCCCACTACTGATATTTGGGGATGAATAAGTCTTTGTTGTGGGGACTGTACTGTGTATTGTGGGACATCTAGCTACTTCCCTGGCCTCTACCCTCTAGACACCAGTAGTATCTCCATCCCCCAAGTTTTGACAACCAAAAGTATCACCAAATACCCGCTGGTGGGGAATGACACAGCTGAAAATCCACTACCCTCATTGTTTTCCTTTCACCCTCAAACTTCCTAGATCTGGGACACAGTTTCTTTCCGTGGTGGCCCAAGCTAACTAAATCAGAGGCCAGGGCACTGGGCAGAAGGACTTGATTTATTGGACTAAGCATCAGGGGTTGGCTCCTCCAGAACTGAGAAGAGGGTGCCTCGGGCTCTGACTTCCTTGCGTGGGGAAGTGAGTGAAGCTCTGCTCATCCACGAAATCTTAGGTTGGGATTGAAAGTGTGAAACTTGCCAGTTTCTCTAGCGCCAATGTTACAAGTTTACATCCTGTAGATAATTTACAGATTTCTCTGGCTGTGTATTATAGTCTAGCCTAACATGGAAGGTAATCCATGGGAGCTGGTTTCTTGAACTTGAATTTGTACTCATAAATGTCATTTACTGATTTCTTTTCATTAGAGAGAAGGTATCTAAGGAAGTGAAAGGACTCTGCTGCTTCCTCTATGTTCTAAAATGTTGCCTCACCAGTGCCAGTGATGGAGAAACTGAGGCCCAGAGAGAAGTTCCGCCCGCGGGAAAGCGCTGGCCCAGTCACTGAGCAGTTCTCTTACCCAACCCTCTGCGTTTGCCCAACAGCATTGAAATTTGCAGTGAAAAAGGATCCTGCATATTGGTAACACGCCTTTCATACATGGGTATCGAGGATGGAGGTAAATGGGTTCTTTGTTTTGAAATGAGTAGAAATCATTCCAAATACATTAAAAACATCCAATGTATCCAGTTGGCAGGGAGCAATCTTTAGTTCAAAATATGCACTTTGAGTAGACTGTTTTGTTTTAATCTCCTGTAATTTTCAGCTACCTTGTCTAGGATCATTTAATATTATATCTGCAATTTGTATACTTACAATACAGTTTCTATTTAAGTAGCTAAAATAAAATAAATACAAATTCTTGTGGCATAGATTTTTTTTAGACAAGTCGTTAATCTTGTTTCATTTGATTACAATACTGGTAAAGAGAATTCACATAAGCTGGCTTTTTAATCTACTCTTCCAAGTCAACGACACATTTCGCCCTGACATCACAAGATTCTTGTTTATTTTAACACATCTCTACAATATCGTCTTTAAGAAGAATGTAGTGTACTTTGTGTTGACCTTAGACAATAGCGTCTGTGGGGGAAATGGGAGAAGTTGTTCCCTGCCAACTTCTACAGCCGCTTGTGTGACCTTAATGTACAAGGCCCTTGGCAACTCCTACTAAGCAAAACCGACTGACGTGTGTGTGTATGTGTGTGTGTGTGCACTTTAAAACATATTTCTGATGTAAACTGTAGTCAAAACCTTTTCCTTCTTCTAATGTTTTTAGAACAGTGAATATTTATATGAAAACAGAAGCCTTTTTATAAGAAGAAACGTGTAACAGAACAGCCAGAAGAGATGTGCTCTTCCCTTAAACATAGAGTAGCTTTTGAGTAATTAATGTTTCATTTCTACAGAAAACAGGTTTCAAACACAGCCGATCTTGCATTCTACGATTCCAGTGGAAGCTCACGGTTAACTTAAGGATACCAGTGCTAAACACTGCACAGAATCTCAGGCAAGACAGTCAGACTGGGGTCAGGAAAAAGCTCTGGTGGACTGGTGTCTATTCAGACCCAGAAACGTCCTGGGAAGGGTTAACAACAAACCTGTCCGTCCATTGCCATAGCAAGCACAAACCATTCAACATTTATGATGGCTGTCTTTGCACCAAACATACAGAATTTAGCATGACTAGTGAATGGTACATCTGCTAATATTAAAGTTTCATTTAACATTAGAATGGATGAATGAAAATTCGGGGATCTCTCTAAATTTATAAGAAATGTTCCTAAACATTTCTGCTGATCAGCACACAGTTCCAGTGAGACTTCTCCCCTGAGGGCAAGAAATGCCACAGTGTCTTGGTTTAAAGCTTCTTGACCCCTCTTAGTCTACAATTTTTGAGATTTCCCTATAAATTTATTATCACATTTCATTTCTAGTTTCAATCTCCGTAACTAGAAAGCTTGTGTTATTATTTAGCCTTTCTGTATGAGATCAAATGTAACTTTCATTATGCCAACAATAGGTCAAAGGTCCATCAATCGCCGAAACCGGTTTGGCTCGGTGGATAGAGCGTCGGTCTGCGGACTGAAGGGTCCCGGGTTCGATTCCGGTCAAGGGCATGTACCTGGGCTGTGGGCACATCCCCGGTGGGAGATGTGCAGGAGGCAGCTGATCGATGTTTCTCTCTCATCGATGTTTCTAACTCTCTATCTCTCTCCCTTCCTCTCTGTAAAAAATCAATAAAAAATATATTAAAAAAAAAAAAAAAAAGGTCCATCAATCAGTACATGAAAAATCTTCACCAGGTGAACTGAGCAGTAAAACATCACCTGGCTTTATCCCTTCATCATGTTTGAATCATATTCTCTGAAACATAAACGCTAAAACATCTTTCTCAGCCAATCTGTCAGTCTTGGGTTTTCACTTTATATGCTGATCAAAAGACATCATTGCCCAATCCAGCTCTTCCCAAAAAATTCCAAGCTGAATCTACCTTTGGAGTTGGGGCCCTGGCTCCTGGGTCTCAGAGAGGTCAGGATGCAGAAGGCAAGGGGAGGAGGGAGAGAGGCTGGGGGGGGGGGGGCAGGGGAGGGCCTGGAAGAGACCCCACTTACCACCACCGCAGGACGCGCTGTTGGGTAAGGGGCAGGGCCACTCACTGCGGAATCCACAAAGTAGCTCATCTTGCTTTCAGCACCTGCATGGGAGAAAGGGTTCACTGAGCCGCTGGACGCACCAATGTGGGCGCTGGAAACCACCAGAACGATTCCAATCGTCGGGCTGGAGTCTCCTTAAGGACCGTCAAGTTCACCTCTTTGTGTGAGAGGAAGAGAACTCAAGAAGATGAAGTGACCGACCCCGGCAACCAGAGAGCAGGACTGACCCCAAGAGAGCCAGTCCTCTGATGGCAAAATAGCACAGAGAATGGATAGCCCCTGAGTGATGCAGAAAGCAAGCAGTGAAAGAGTGTAAATCAGACCCTTTGTAGGGTTTCTTGGCAAGAAATCGGTCTTGTGTGTCTTTTTTAGGAACATCCCCATCCATACTTAACCAGCCCTCCACCCGACCAGGCTGGCACACAGCGGGCACTCGGTGCACAGTGGTGGCATAAACTAGTTGATAAAGGAATAGAGAAAAGATGGGAGAGAAGAAGAATGAAAAAGCTCTACCAAACAGACATGTGAGCCAGCACCCAAGACACAGAGAAACAGAAGGAAGCCCTGGGAAGGGGGTTAAACAGTATTCATCTTGAAGAAAGGAGGAGGCTTATTCAAGAACTCTTGTTGAGCGCTCTTATCTACACTGAGAGTGTAGATGGCAAGAAAGCCTGAGGAATGTCCTGGATGGAGGGACTTTCCAGCTAGCTGGGGGTTATCAGGAAAACCATTTCTGTATCAAACAGCTTCTGTTGACCCAAATGCTATCTAAATGCATTGGTTCACACACTTTCATAAACTCAGTGGCATGTACTTTTAAAATGTCCTTCTTGAATCGTTCAGGAGATTAAATTCCTAGGCATACCATTCTGAGGCCAAATTCCTATTGTTCGGAAGTGACATTTTAGTTTCAACTTAACTGCTTCCCAGTTTGGATTTGTCTGTTCTTATCCTGTATCCTTGCTAACATGTAAAGCCCTCACAACTTCCAAGAAAAATAAAGAGTGCTATGTGTCATACTCAAGTTGCAGTTTTGGCTCACCATCTCAGTAGAGCGTAACAGCCCATTCTTTCTTACAAAATGTATTCAAATTATAAAGTTAAACAGTCTGAACAACAGGAAATGATCCTAAGGGCTACCACAGAGATGCTAATGTCATATGGTTGAGAGAAGTAAGCAAACAACCTCTGGAGATATAACTTAGCTCAGAAGTAGAGTTTTCTCCCCAAAGAAGTCAAAGTAACATGAACTAAAAAGAAGAAGAAAGAGGAGGAAGAGGAAGAAGAGGATGTTAAGGGTAATTAATCCATGTTAATCAATATTTCATGGCCATTATGGCTCAGTTTGTTGAGCATCATCCTGTGCATGGAAAGGTTGCTGGTTTAATTCCAGGTCAGGGCACATGTCTGGCATGGGGGCTCAATCCCAGTGGAGAAAGTGCAGGAGGCAGCCAATCAGTATTTCTCTCTCACATCAATGTTTTTCTCTCTCCCCCCCTCTTCCTTCCTCTCTCTCTAAAAATCTATTTTTAAAAAAAGATTTTGTGTCTAGTTTTTCAGGGAGTTGATCACCACTGCAGCACTTACACTCTTCATCCCAGGAGAGCTCCCCAGTAACACTGAGGAGAAGAAAAAAAATTGAAGTCCTTTAGTCCAAGGGCATTGTTAATATCTGTATCTGTGGTCACCTATTCACAGTTTGCTTCCAAAACTAGTGAGCAGCTACCATGTATCAGGCTCTGCACTGGGCACTGAGCGTGAAGTGGGAATGAGTGCTGTATGACAGGTCAACATGGCCGCGTCCCCACCGTGCCTTCGAAGGCTGGTCTCAGTGAGCTCCATGCTTCCTTCTACCAAAGCATTCCTTATTTCTCATCTTAAAATCAGGTTATAAAGTCCTAATGACTCATACACCCCCACCTCAATGTTTTTGATCTGCTCATGGATGAGACTTAAAAGTTAACATGGATCGTGTCATAATGAAATGACTTATCCAAGACCAGATTCCCTAGGGGAAAGTTGATCACCCCTCCAGGGCCCTGCAGGGCAACCTATACCTTTGGAAAATGTGCAAGGATCCGGGCATGCTGATTCCTGCAAGCCATTCCACACCCTCCCCACCGATTTCCACCCCCAGAACCCCCAGATCCCCCTAGTCATGTGTCCATCATTCACTCAGCAAGCATGCTGCTGGCTCCCCTGGTGCGGAACTTGTGAATTCGTTCAGTAAATACCTACTATGTGCCTGCAATGTGCCAGGCACTGTTCTGGGCCCTGGAGACACAGGTAGACAAAGAGCCCTGCCTCACCGAGCCTATGTTCCATCAGACTCAGGATAAAAGCAAGAAGGGCACAGTCTCCATCCTCAGGCACTAGAGCAGACAGACTCGCGTATCACTAGAATATAATGTGATGCGTGGTTTACTAAAACACGGGGAGAAAGAGCGGCCGGTTCCTTCCGCTGGTGTGGGGAAGAGGAAATCAATCGTGGAGCATGGCACAGGGCGAGGTGTGAGCAGACGGCCCTATGAATCACCCCTGGACTTCCACAAGCAGTAAAGGCCCTTCGCCCTGCTGAATTCCTGCTTTACTTACGGGGCGGGAAGAGGAAGGACTTTGGGAAGTGGCAGCCTGGTCCTGAAGCCCAGCTCCAAGGCACCCAGCGTCTCAGCCTGCCAGCCAGCAGCCTCCTCCTCACAGCCGCACTCCGTGCAGCCTGGACAAAGGCTCCCTGGCAATCTGTTCTCTCTTTCCAGCTGACAGAGAGGCAGGAAGGCTGCAGCCCACATCTGGTGCGCTGGGGGCTGGCTGTATTCTTCAGGCCCTGCTCTGTGAAGGACACTTCCCTGGGGGGGAAAAGCCCTGCGCCCAGGGAGGAAGCTGAAAAGTGGGAGTTGCCAGGGCTCTCATGTCAGGAAATAACTCTGGGACAGAAATGGATTACGGCTTCATTATTTCTTTGGAGGGAGAAGAGAAGAACCCGCCCCCTTCCCACTTGTAGATTGTGACACAGAACAGCTGCCGGAGACGTCAACCCTTTTCTTTCTCCAAAAAGCAAAAGGAGTGTTTGGGGCGATTTTTTTTTTTTTGGACTCGTTAGCCAAAGAGAATTCCCTCCCACCTGACAGCTATTTGAACATGAGCTGGACCAACATTTTCGTCTTGGCATTAGAAACATGTATCACCTAAACACAAAACAACTGCGCGATTTCAGACGGACTCCCGGGCCCAGGAGCGTCCCCGGGCCTGTCTGAGAGGAGAAATGACTGGAACACTGGCGAACAGGCATGAAGAGCTGAGCTGAGTTTTCTTGCCTGGGACCAGCAAGGCTGGAGCAGTGGAACAGATGGTTCTGAAGTGGCTTTGTCTCCAGAAAGCTCTGGACTGGCCTGCTGTGGCCTCCAGGGCCTGTCTCCTGCCTTGGCCCACCCCTCACTGTGCAGCAGTGCACACCCCATGCCTGCAGCTCCCAGTGGGAACTATCAGTGGCTCCTTTAAGCATCCCATGCTATTCGTCACTTGCCTGCCCTACTCGTGGGTCCCTGCTGCTCCTCCGGGCTAACTGGCCCCTTCTCCTCAAGTTTTTAAGCTGATCTCAGAGTTTTCTCGGCCAGGAATTCTTCCTGAAGCATCCCTCACCTTGCCAGGCTGGCTGCCCTTCTTCCGTGTTCTTCAATCATCGTGCCTAGCATACTGTTTTTAAACATCTGCTTCTATTGGCCTCTCCCACTAAACTCCGAGCTATTTGAAAATAGACAACATGCCTTGTTCATGTTTCTATCTCCAGAATTTCAGACAATGGAGCATAAAAAAATGCTTTTTTAAAAATATTAATCACTGCCAGGCCAGCGTGGCTCAGTGGTTGAGTGTTGACCTATGAACCGGAGGTTACAGTTCGATTCCTGGTCAGGGCACATGCCTAAGTGGCGGGCTCGATCCCAAGTGGGAGATGTATAGGAGGCAGCCAATCAATGGTTCTCTCTCATCATTGATGTTTCTATCTCTCTCCTCCTTTCCTCTCAGAAATCAATAAAAAAAATTGTTTTAAATTAGTGACTAAATGAAAGAATGAATCCCATAAGAACGAAAAACGTAAGAGGTGGATCTGATGTAAATGATATTTGATTTTCAGATCAGAGAATCTCAGTAGCTTGCAGATGTGGGTAAAGATGCACTTGGAAGAAGAGGTTTCTGTGATCCGTTTCTAAGTGAAAGCTGCTTCCCTTTGCTCACTACCTGTTTAATGTCACTCATCAGGGAAGCCTTTGCCACCCCCACCGCCTCCATGTAGACAGCAGCGCCCTGTTCCCCCCTCTGACACTCAGCCCATGGTTATTGTCTCCCCCACTCCCACCCATTGGAATTTAAGTCCCTCCAGGGCAAGGATTTCCTCTACTTCTTCACCCTCTATCCTTAGATCCCAGTTAATTGTTGAACATAGGACTGTAAGTTTAAAAAACTTGCATACACCCTTTAACTCACTTAAGCCCCTTTTTTACAGATGAAGAGGAAGACTCATAAGGCTATTAACTGGCCAAGCTGAGGCCTAGCTCTGGGTCTTCGGCCACCTTCTCTGTCCTCCCCATCCTGGATTTTAGGAATAAAAATGGGCAAGATTGTGCAGAGGATAAAAAAAAAAGTTAACAACTTGGTTTATGTGGTTGTCTCACATTCAACAAAGCACTTTTTAAAAAAATATTATTTATTGATTGATTTAAGAGAGAGAGAGAGAAACATCAATTTGATGTTCCTCTTACTTATTCATTCGTTGGTTGCTTCTTGTATGTGCCATGACCTGCAATCGAACCTGCAATCTTGGTGCATCAGGACGATGCTCTAACCAGCGGAGCTCCCCAGCCAGGGCTCAACAAAGCACTTTGAGTTCGTTTTCTGTGGGACTCTGGAGAGAGCTCCATTCTTCATATACAAGAGACCTACAGCTTCTAGAGCTCTCCACCCTCCCGGGCCACTGCCCTCACCCAGGTCTCTCCAGGGGCAGGTTGAGTGATGCCAAGAATGAAGAGAAACTGGGGAATTGGGGGGTAGGAGGGGGTCAGGCCAAGGCAGGAGAAGAGCAGGAAATTCCAGAGAGCAGGCCTTCATGGAGGCAGCCGCCAGTTACATGAACTCAGCCCTGTGTGGCTGTGTGTCCAGATGATAGCTAGGACATCAGTTCAGCGGTTTTCCCGTTGGCTTATATGCTTTGCAAGGAAAGACTATGCCTTCTGGTAAATAACCCAGTAAACTATACTTAATTTTTTTTTCTTTTGAAAATAATTGTTTTTGCCCAAATAATATACACTTATTGAAAAATTACAGGAAATTCTAAAATGAATGCCAAAACCACCTGGAATCCCACCCTCTAGAGATAATTGTGCTAATACTTTGTTCAGCATTCTACTGGGTATTATTTAATTCACCTATACAAATATAGATATAACATATATCATAGATATAACATATAACATCTGACCATAACGTAACCTTCACAGTTTTATTCCCTGCATGTTGTTTTGCAATCTGACTTTTTTAAATCAATGTTTGATATAATGCTGTGGACATTTTTATATGTCCACAACATGATAAATATAGTTCTACATCCCAAGTATGGTTGCCGAGTATTATGTGTATATATTATTCTTATCCTAATGAGCCTCTTATTGTAAAATTAATTTGTACTCAATTCTTTGTCATTAGAAAAGTTCCTAAAACATTGTCTATTTTTATTAAATGACTAAAATCGGTGTCGTTGGGACAAAGAATCTGTACATTCTCTATTTGAATACATATTGGCACACTGCCTTCCATAACAGAAGCCAAAATACACTGCCACCAACACAGGCATTGTGTTTGCAATTTGACTTTACCCTTTTGTCTTCATATTAGTTTCATAGGTCAAAAATGATGTATCCAATGTACCTTGGGTATGAAGGTCCCACACGGGGGCTACAGAAGTGCCACACTGCTGTGACAGGAAATGTGGGTATGTGTTTTCCTCTTTGAAAGCGATGTGAAAGTTAAGTAGACTTGCAATTAGCCTTTCTCCTAATATTAACAGGTTAGGATCCTCATCAATTTATACAAAAAAGGATATCCTTTTGGGGGTCTGGAATGCAGTTGGAAAAGAATTTGGCTTCCAGAAGGACTAATTGTCTAAAGGAAACTTGCTCCCAAAGCCAGCACCTTTGCCAAACGAAAGACAATACCGCCACCCACGTTATCAAGGCCACATCTCCCATGTGCAGTGGATGGAGTTTTGATTTCTTCTTCCAAAGAAATGCCACATACATCTGTTTTTAGAAACTCAGGCTGCATCTGCAGAACCTGTTCAAAATGGCCCTCCCATGCTTTTCACCAGATCCTGAGTTACCTTTCAGAAACAACACACCCAACACATTAGACACATGTGCACAGGAGAGAACCTTGACCTCCAGCTGCACTGGAACCAAATCTTGCCCCGCCCCCACCACCATGGGAACCAAAGCATGGGGACATAAGCAGAACTGGCAAATGGAACCTTCCAGAAGCCCAGTGTCTGTGGTCCAGGGAGGTCTAGTGCAGGAATCCCTCACCATAAATGGCCAGGTTCCAAAGCTCTCCCGTTAAACTTGCCGCAGCAGCACCTCCACATACTTGCTCCCCTAACGCCTTTAACCGACCCTCACCCCCATTGTAAGCCATGGAGGACTCTGGGTTTTCTTCCATTCTCTTTGTGCGGTGCCTGCAATAAAGCAACTCTAATTCCTCCAGTACAGTTGTGTTCAGGGTTTGGCTCTGCTGTGCTTCAGGCAGAGGATCCCTCTTCCTGTTGGGCTACAAGACTGAGTGCCACCTCCTTCAAGAAGCTTTCCTGGACTGAACATCCTAGGCAGTTAGATGAGTGTCCTTGACCTTTCTCCTTGGTATGTACTCCCACTATGTGCCTACCGAAGTTCATCGTACTTCCTGTGTAGAGGTCTGTTTCTGCTCCTGAATTAGGAGTTGCTTGGAAGTAGGGACTGGGTCTTTTCAGGGGGCACACAGTAGACATCAACACTACACATTGCTGACTAAGTGGAAGAACCCGGACTTGAAATAGAGCTGGTGTGTGCAAGGTACCTGAGTATATCCAAGAGAGAGAAAATGCATCTGGGACCAAAAAAAGAGTCATTCCTTGTGATGACCTGTGTCCATATGCAACCCATGGTTAGACTTCTTAAACTACAGGCAGAATCATGTTTTTCTCGAAACAAATGGAGGTACCAGATGAATGAATGTGTCTACTCTTTTCTCATTCTTTTCTTCCTGATTCTCATAAGTAGTCCACTTATATTTTTCAAATCATTTTAGTAGATCTCTCCCTTGATCTGGCAATGTAACAAAACCTACCAAGTCCAAGTCTCAAAAAATTTGAATTTAAGCACTAAGTCAGATTAGCATCAAATTGAGATAGCAGAACATTCCTCACTCCCCCAAGGAAATTTTGTGATTAAAATAAGTAGAAAAGAGGAAAAAAATGGTTAGAGGAATTGAAAATGAATTCCCTCTCACTCCTAAACCTATAAGAACCTCATTTTCTTGACTGAGTACTCTAATATCTTGGTAGTAAACATCCCTTCTTATTTTAAGTAGCAGCTCTGACTGATAAAGGCCATGTTCTGATTTATGGCTATTGGCTTCTGTGTCTTAAACTAAATTCGCTAAGTTCACAAAGCAGTACAGTGAACATTTCAGTCTTGCTTCTCCCCAACTTACTGGTAAATAATCCCCCACCCTTACTTGAATAGAGGCCAGAACATGACTCATATCCACCTCCTGTTTCTCTAAGCAACCCCCATCTTCTAATTAAGCATAACACTTTCAAGTTCTGTATGAATTGACATCGCTCAACGGATCTTTCTTGGAATACTAAAAATGGACGCGTGTGATTATAATACAAAAGGATATTGTTTTGTCCTTCCTCAAAGAGTAACTCACTGATATCTCCTGAAAAAGAGAGGGACATGCAATGGTTCTAGCCTGCTAGCCCATCGCAATTAGGAAATGCGGGGTGCCCCATAGACTGGTTTATGTTTCCTCCTCATGGAAACAAAGCCCTAACGATCACACTGCTAGAACCACATTGTCAACAATGGGCTCAATGGGCAGCTTCTCATACACGTCAAGGCCATGCTTTACAACCGGTCCTATCGTGTACCCAGGAGTGTTACCAGCGCTATGTCCATCCTGGCCTCTGAAACTTTTCAGAAACTAACGCTCTACTTTTCTAGTGTGGGAACGTCTTTTAAAAGACTAAAGGTAACATTCAATAACCTGGTTTACAGTCAAAGCGGCCCTGTCTTCAAATGTTATTCCTCAGGTCCTATATTTAACTGGGAAATTCAGCAAATGGTCACAGTTGGCCTTCAGATGTACTGTAGTGCCATGCACATAGTAGGTGCTTCAAGAATATCTGAATAAATAAAGTAGGATGGGGGTTTTTTGTGTTGCTGTTGTTGTTTTCTTGTTTGTTCGTTTGATTTTTTTGTTTCTTACTAAGAAACTAGAAACAGAGGAAGAATGTTAAGTATCCTTTGCTTCACAATGGTTGGCATAGCAGAGGGCATGATATATGAGATTCTTAGCCAAATTGAACTCAAGAAAGGGCTACAAGCTAAAGATGTCAACTGTAAGCCAATGACTGCTGCCAAAGAAATCCCTAAGGAGTCTAAAATGTTAAATAATTACCTTTCAACTCATACAGTGTGGAGTATGTCAGATATAATCTAGAATTTAGATATGGCTCAGGCTGTTAAGCAACTGAACAAAACTGAGAGGCACCATAAATAGAGACTTGGAGAGAACAATGAGCGGGGGCAGGAAAGTTTGAATAATGCCCTTTTAAAATGGAACTAAAGGCCTCCAGCTGCCTTAGAGCTCTCGCATCCAGCAGACAACTTCTTGGACTATGTCTGATTGTGATTTTCACGGTGGAGTTTCATTTGCTTTATTGTCCAAATTATAAGGTTCAAATTTCCCACTATAATGCTAAACAATGTGCTGGCATTCTTATATAGACAGGGATTTTGCAAATTCAATGAACTTGGGTGTTGAAAAAAGTTCATCAGATTCACCCCTTTTTTATTTGAAGAAACTGAGCCCAGAGAGGGTAAGTGATAAAGGGGTGATGGAGCGCTGTATGGTGCAGAACATGGGTTAACCTGGAGCTCCTTACTGAGTGTTTAGGTCATGGGCAAATTTCTTAACATCACAAAGTCTTAGTTTCCTCAACTATAAGAGGGGGATACTAACACCAACCCTTTTGGGATTATTGAGAAGGGTTATGCAAAATAAAAGTGTTTCACAGAGTGCTTTACAGATGGTAAAATGGTCAAGAAATAATGGTTATTATTATTGCTACTAGAGGCCCGATGCATAAAATTCGCCCACTCAGGGCAGGGGGAGGGGGCAAGGAAGGGGGGTCCCTCACCCGGCCTGCACCTTCTCGCAGTCTGGGAGCCCTCAGGGGATGTCCAACTGATGGCTTAGGCCCACAGAGGGAGTGGGCCTAAGCCGTCAGTCGGACATCCTTAGTGCTGTCACAGAGGTGGGAGAGGCTCCCACCACCACCACTGTACTTGCCAGTCATGAGCTAGACTTCTGGCTGAGTGGTGTTCCCCCTGTGGGAGCGCACTGACCACCAGGGGGGAGCTTCTGTGTTGAGCATCTGCACCCTGGTGTTCAGTGTGCATCATAGCAACTGGTCGTTCCACAGTTCGATTGATTTGCATATTATCCTTTTATTATATAGGATTTTTATCACAGGGCCTGGCATTAGCATTCGCTAATTAATAGTAATCGTGGTTTTTATTAATTCTAATTATTACTGCCAAGGTGGCAGAGATTATTTATGTAGGTAACTGCACCAGAACCCAGGTGGCCTAAATCCATTATCTTTGTTTTTCTAAAGGACATGCATTTAAGTAATCAAAACCAGGATTCCCTTCACTAACCATCGGTTGAGGAGCATTCGTCAAGGGTTCACAGGAGAAAAATGTGAAATTCACAAGGTCTGTCCAATGGGAGTGTGTTTGGATCATTGTTGTGCATGAAACCAAGAAGTGAGCTCTTTTCTTACAGTGGGGCGCGAACTCACTGAGAGATTGCACAGCACCGATGGGGAAATACTGCAGCTTCCTGAGCTAAACCCACACCTTTTTATATAAGTGCCCATCTTTCGTGGAGTAACCCTTTAGCAACTAGATACAACTATAGGGAAGTTGCAGCTGCTGGGGAAAATATTGCAAGAGTTTTTGTGTGTTCGGGTTTTTGGTTTGTTAGAGCAGCACTTTCCCAGCTGACAGGCGGGAGATTCACCTGGGAAGCGCGTTACCATACAGAAGGTCTGAGGTCCCTCCTGACGGTTTGCACTTCTAACAAGACCCCCAATCTGCTCGCTGGATGCTGCTGGTCAGAGGAACTCGCTTGGAGGAGCAAGGCCGTGTCTGGACTAAATTGGTGAAGTTCATGAGTAATTATCACAAGTGTTTAGGAGGCAGAGCCCAGCGAGGAGCAGGCAAGAAGGCTTCTATCGCCTGCTGAGCAGACGTGTGATTTATAGCTTAGCTGCAACCGAGCCCAGCCAGGCAGAAGGGACAGCTCAAGACCTGTCCATGCCTCTGGAGCCATGAGCCAGCTGATGGCCACATCTGGCGAGGCTTCCTGCCTTTTCTGAGAAGCTGTGGTTTTCATTGTGGCGCCTCGACAAACTGGCATCCTGCTCTGCCCCCCTTGACAGGGTTCTGTTTGGATCAAGGATCACCTGAGGCACCAACATTCATTGAGAGTGACCTGCATTCTAGTTTTCACAACGTTAAGGGACTTAACTCTTTTGAAAACTTTTTGGACTATGTTTTGCAACTTTCTGTGTATCTGAAATGATTGCAAAATAAACATTTTAAATGTTTTAAATGTGCAAAAGACTAAAATCCTGGAGTTTTCTACCTTTTTAATATGCTGCTTGAAAATGTATCCATCTTATTGCTCCCATGCAGAATATTTTCTTGGTAGCAGCACTACAAGTTTGCTGCTTGACTGTAATAAAGAATAAATACTATCTAAACTGTCTCTTCTAAGTTGCTGAGACAGCGCTGGCATTTAGTCAACTGAAATGTCAAAGCCACCCTCTCTGAGTATCAAAATTGATCACAAACATCTTTCCCTCACTTCTCTCAGTACCATTTTTTCCATATGCACTCTGAGAGCACTCTGTATCATATCACTTAACAATTACCTCTTATTTTTAAGCTCTTTTCAGATCAAATGTTTGCCTCCCAAAATAAATGGTTACTTTTTAAAACTGCAATTTGCATAGTGTTCCTTATGTGTTCATCTCCGCACAAAACACAAGGCTGGGCACAGGGTAGAAATTCACCTGATATTTGTCACAAGAGGGATGGGGGAGAGATTTTCTGACCCAGGTGACCAGACATAGCCTTTCTTCACAGTCAGTGTCTTCTGAACAGTGAATAATTAATCCGCAGATCCCCCTTTGAGAAATAGGCCTAATCCACCGTATTCTCCCAGATAAAAGCAAATCATAGGTCTAAACAGAAAAATCCAGCCTAAAGTCTAAGTGGAGTGTCTCAAAGCTCCTGGGGGTCCTGTGAGATACCACCCCAGCCAGGAGCTCTGAGTTCACATTCCTCTGGCTCTAATCAGCCTCCTCCTGCCCCCCCCCCCCGCACCCCCATCTCCCACTGAGCTGGTCATAGAACCAAGCCTCAGGGTCCTCCTTTGTTAAGGACTGCACTGTGGCTAAGTGAGGTCCTCCGTGCAGAGCACCTGGCACGGGCCCTGGATCAACCCGGAATAACGTACCAAGTGCCCAGTAAACAGGAAGGATTATCCTTCCTCCGGGAAAGTGGGGGGCACCAGGCACCGATTTAGGAGTCAGCTCCCTAAAGCTGCATTTTCAGAAGAGCAGGAAGAAAGGAAAGGAAGAGGCAAAAAGAGTTGTCTCCAGGCCTAAATTTCCCCAGGATTCAAGAAACTCACAAGAGTTGCCTCAAGGGGCACTAAATTGCTGCACACCACATTAATTTTGCCCAAATGTACTAAATACTTGTAAATTTAATTTGCATATGAGAGAGAGAGAGAGAGAGAGAGAGAGAGAGAGGAGAGAGAGAGAGAGAGAGAGAGAGAAGGGGGAAGAAGAGGAGAGAGGGAGGGATGGAGGATGATGCCCAGCTTCAGGGATGTACTCCCTCCTTTTGTTTGATGCAGAAATGGGAATTTTTTTATTTTTCATTTTTTATATATTTTTATTGATTTCAGAGAGGAAGGGAGAGGGAGAGGAGATAGAAACATCAATGATGAGAGAGAATCATTGATCGGCTGCCTCCTGCACGCCCCCTACCAGGGACCAAGCCCAAAACCCGGACATGTGCCCTTGCCCGGAATCGAACCCAGGACCCTTCAGTCGGCAATCCGCCACTCCATCCGCTGAGCCAAACCAGCTAGGGCCAGAAATGGGAATTTTGAATAGTAATTAGGAAAAGGGAGTTGCCATGGCAAACAGATCTGTTCACCAGTAAATAAAACCATGAGGTGGTCAGTAAGAAACCCAGCCACGTGTGCACTGAGCTCCCTGTGTAACCAGGAAGACAGGTTAGAACGGCGTATTTGATTCTGAGCAGGCGTTTGCCTTCGGCCTGGATCCCCCCTAGGGACCCGCACCCACACACCCCGCTTGTTACTGCATTACTTCACACTCTCTCCACCTTGTTGGCACTTTCACCCTTCAGAGCTCCTAGGCTATTTACTTCTCTTCTGTCATCCGTGTGAGGCAGGTGGGGGTGCAGATCACTCCCCACATTCTTTAGAGATGAAAGAAATCAGGCGCAATCAAGTGAAATCACTTGTTGACAGTGACAAAGGCAACCCCTAAGGGAACCCAAGTACACTTCCACCTTCCTGACTCCCAAGTCAGGGCTGATGCCAGTTCGGACCCTAATTGCCTTTGAACTCGGCTGTACTCAGAGGCAGGTACCTGGCCCAGGCCCATGCCCTCAACCATTTCTCCAAGGTCACAGAGGTCAGCTATGGAAGGATGGCACCCCGCTACCCACCCCCTCCTCCCCCAGGCTCTCCTCTTGGACTTCCTGGCACCTCTACCAGCCAGCACCTCCGTGCAAGGAGCCTGTGGGACAAAGATGCCCTCTCTGTAATCAGACCCTCGCTTCCCACATCCTCAGCAGCGGAACCAGGACGGAAGAGGCTGCCTGGCTGCCTCCACTGTTTGTTTTTTTACTGCTGAGCTGGCGAGGATGGACGTTGTGGATTTACAATTAGAAGCAGCATGGTTCTTCAAATATTAATATTAATAACGACAATGCTGAGCACATGAAAAGGTCTTTTCATCTTCAAAGCACTTGGAAGACATTAACTCGTTAGCTGGCCCTTCCCTCCCTTAGAAGGACAGGTAAGTAGGAATCTCAGGAGCACCCGTGGCCACCCAGCAACCCCAGCTGAGTAGCCGGTGCCGCTGTAGAAGGGGTTTCTGGGGAGATAAAAAGGAGGCCAGGCAATCCAGAACCACAGCTGATGAAAGGTCAAGGTGCCCGTCATTTACAAATCAAATGGAGCTGCCCGGTTATCATTCGGATCTTAACATCTCTCTTGTCAGTTGCATGAAGTAGAAAGAAAAATGGCCTTGAGGTTAACAAAATAATGACTCCTAAGATAATAAGGATCACCTACAATCCAATGCCTTGATCTCAGGAACCCAGCGTCCTGTTCAATGGTCCATCCACATAAAAATGCTCCTTTAAAAGGGGGCAGCAGAGACTTTCAACAGTAGATGAGAAACCACAAAATGGAATTGCCGGAGAAAATCGCTGAGTAGCGGGGGATGGCCGTCCACACCTCCTGATTTTCCATGGCAGTGCCCCCCCTCCAGCCCAGCTCTGCGGGGAGGGGAGAAATGCCCCCTGACTCAGAGACCCCCTCCCCCTGTCTCAACTATCGTCCAAAAGACAAGGCAAACCTTGGAAAACTGAGCCCCAAGTCAGGGGAAAACACCCAAAAGGCTGGTGTGGCTTGCTATATTCAAACCCGCAGCAATTTCCTCCCTATAAAGCCACTCATTAAGCTGCTAGGAAAAAAAAAGATGTAAAGCAATAGGCTACGAGGAGTGAAAGAGGGAAAAATAAAAAAATGTCTACATTTAACGACAGCTCCAGTTCTTTGGAAGTGCTCCAAAATGCCAAGAAAATTCAGAGTTTCGACCTGTAATCTCTGCGTATCTAAAACGTGCATGACGTTGTTTTATAAACCAGGAAAGAGAGTGAAACAGTGTTGGTTTTAGGCTATTTGAATTCTTGAAGATTGTTATTAAACAAGTGCACGGAAAACACAGGAAAATGGGAAAAGAGAAAACCCACTTGCATCCTCAAAGTCCCCATCAATTTACCATTTAATTAGACAGGATCTAAAAAATAAAAATAAAAAGGAAAGGGAAAATGGCCTGCGAAGTTTTAGGCAGAAACTCACACCTCACTTACTACTTTGCCGGAGAGACGGGGCGAGGAATCAGTCCTGAGTGAGCGTCCCTCAATGTCGAGGTCTCTTTCCAACTACCTGCGGGAATCCCAGGCTCCGTGGCTGGAGGATGCAAAGACCATAATGCTCCTAATAGAGCTGCCTCCTTAAATTGGGGGGTGTGGTCAAGCCCGGGAATGCGGAGGAAAAGGCAGGATTCTGCTAGCCCCTGACATCACAGCAGCAACAACTAGGAAGGCTTTGTAGTTTAGGTGGAAAAGCAAGTAATGCTACTGGCGGGGGCAACATAAAATCACACCTTTTTTCCCTATCCTTCAAATTACCCTCCAATTAAATGTAACTCAGCCATTGGGGGTAACGGGGAGGGAGATGGGCGAAGGGGAACTAGCTCAGTGGGTACCACCCTGGCTCAGCTTTTGCTCATGCATTTTGATTTTACTCTTATTGGATCTGTGAGTGTTTAGGCTTCATATTTCTTGACTCTCCGTGGAGCCTTGATTCACCCAGGCAAGGGGTCAGGCGAGGGAGAGGGCCAGGCTGTCAAAAAGAGGATGCCCACCACCCAGCCACCTGCTCCGGCTTCTGCTGTCTCTCTATGAACCTGATGTGAGATGTGATATTTCTTGAGGAAAAGAAAATAATGCTGTGGAAGGGAGCTGACCAATTAGCAAGCTGTGATTTCTAAAAAGCAAAACAAAAAGACGCTCTTCATAGAAGCCCGGTTTTAGGTCATTTCTAAAATAGATTAGTTTAAGGCCCGGAGGCATGGTCCACAGTGCAGGAGTAAAAGTGCAAAAATATTCCTATACCCCTCATGGGGAGAACATGTGAACAATGTGAAAATGATGCATCCGCTCTGGGTGAAAACAGAGAGCATCTTCTATTCATGTATTAGGAACTGTGGTGAGAATGTTACAGTGTGGTATCATTTCTGTATGTAGGGTTATTTCATTACAGAAATTGTGTGTGTGTGTGTGTGTGTGTGTGTGTGTGTGTGTGTGTGTTAATCCTCACCTGGGGATATTTGTCCATTGATTTTTGGAGATGGTAGAAGGGAGGGGGAATAATTACCACCAAACCACTTGCTGTTCTTATTGTGAAGAAATCGTGTTCCTTTTCTCGACATAATGAGATACATTGCACCCTGGCTGGTGTGGCTCAGTTGGTTGAGCATCGTCCTGTACACCAAAAGGTCTCTGGTTTGATTCCTGGTCAGGGCACATACCCATACCCAGGTTTCAGGTTTGATCCCTGGTCAGGGTGCATCCAGGAGACAACCAATCCATGTTTCTCTTTCACATTGATGTTTCTCTCTCTCTCAAAATCAATAAAAATATATTATGTATATCAAGTTAGTATCTCCTAAGAGGGAAAATGGAGAAGATGAATTTCCAAAATCTTAGCCCAAGAGTGCTGAACCCTTCCACCATCAGCCTCCTCTCACTTCCACCCAAGACCCAAAGTGCAGGCATCACCTTCACGGCGACCTACAGTGATTCTGCAAACCACCGTCAGCACGCAATAAGAGTGACATTTGAACTGAGCAATGACATTAAGTGTAATGAGACACAGGGCAAAATATCAGCCACTTATTATATTTCGCATAGTCTCTCTTCTTTCGGCTGCTTCAGAAGACTCCATATTTGCAGGAGAGCAGTATCTAAACAAATTATCAAAACTGAGTAGGGGCAAAATCCAGAGACTCTCACAAGTGCAGTCGTCACCAAATGTCGAAGGGGCCCCGGAAGATAAGATGAAAGGGAAGCAAGGAGCGAAGAACCGTTGTCTATTCACGCTCCAGCTCTGGAACTTCTTATCCTGTGCTCTGTAATGAATCTATCTCCTTCCCATGATCAAAAGCCAAGCCTTTGTCTTGAGCCCCAGATGGATCAGAAGTGGCACACGTACGTGTGCGTGCACATCTGGTACCCAGGTGCTGGTCCTTCTGTGTGCCAGAGAGCCCACGGAGATGCTGGGGTTCTTGGTGTAGTCCTCCCAGGACCCCACGGTGAGTTGTTCCATTATGGTTTGGACCAACTTCCTGTTGCCTCCTTTCTCTCCACAATGTAAAATGGGCTGGGGAGAGGGGCCCAGATGGACACCCTGAAAAGTAGTTTAGATAAACATGGAAAAGATACTTCGCCATCCTGGTTCCCTGGAACCTGCCGAACATCCTTTAGATCCATAAATTCAAATCCACACAGCAGATGACTGTGGGAATATAGCCCACTGGCAACCCATCTCTAACTCCCACCTTCTTTGACTCTATTTTTTTCTCTGTATTTTGGTTCCTATGACCCCCATTTCCTCTTCCCTCAAAATACCGTTTTTCCCCCTCTGTCAATATAATTTCTACAAAGTTCACTTTAAATTTTAATATTCCCAGAGAGGGAGAGATAGAAACATCAATGATGAGAGAGAATCATCAATCAGTTGCTTCCTGCACGCCCCCTACTGGGGACCGATCCCACAGCTGCTTCCTACACTCCCCCTACTGGGGACCGAGCCCACAACCTGGGCATGTGCCCCAACCAGGAATTGAACCCTGATCTCTTGGTTCCTGGGTTGACACTCAACCACTGAGCCACACCAACCAGGCTAAATTTCCATTTTTAATTATAAAATTAATATGTGGTCGTAGCACATTCAAACAATACTGAAGTGTTTGAATGAAAAACTGTCCCCTTTCACCCAATCTCACACCAGAAAGTTAATGACTGCTTCCAGTTTGACATGCAGCCCTTGGACTTGTTCCCACGCCCTTTTCACTGGCGTGTGTCATGTGTGTCATTCTGCATCTTGTTATCACGCATTCGGCAGTACGCTCACTGGTGCCTTCTTTCCATGTCAGCCCCCATCAGAGCAGCCTCATCAATTTCAGCAACTAAGTCACAAGCTCCAGCTCGAGTCCTCTTTCCCCTCTGTTATCCAGAACACCCCAGCCTCCTTTCCCTGCACTTTTCCAGGCAGCCATCTTTGTGTTCATATGTTGTCACAATGTGCTATTGGAGTTTTCATTATCTCCTTCCCACGTCTTTCCGGCCTTATCTCCTCTCTGTGCTTGTTATGTCAGCAGTAGTCACAGAAAGTGCTCCCCAGCCTACACCCTTGAACATAGCACGTATTCATATGGTCTGGATGAGTGCAAGAAGTTATGGCTTGAAGGGT
Organism: Myotis lucifugus; assembly: GCF_000147115.1. Taxonomy (NCBI): domain Eukaryota; kingdom Metazoa; phylum Chordata; class Mammalia; order Chiroptera; family Vespertilionidae; genus Myotis; species Myotis lucifugus. The sequence continues at coordinate 897,235 of NW_005871298.1, forward strand.
CAACATATAGTATGTACAGTAAGATGCCATTTTTATTGAAAGCTAAAAGCATAAGTTACCCAAGTATTGATTGATCACTTCTGGTGGTAGGGGAGATTTTTTTGTTCTATTCTTGTTATGTTTGTGTTTTCTGATTTTCATAGAATGTTGTATTCCATCTGTAATTAGAAAAAAAATTATTTTTCGATGTGTGATTTTATTGGTTGATTCAGATGACAGTAGAGCTCAGTGCTCTAGCATAAACTCTGAGTTTAAACAGCCCCATTTGAATCCTGGCCCTGCTTCCTTCTATGTTACCAGGGGCATTTTATTGAAGATTCCTGATCATTAGTTTCCTCGTGTGAAATGAGGACAATGATACTATGCACCCCAAGGATTACTGTGAGGATCGAAGAGGTAGTGAGTGTTGCGCAATTCATTGAGTTTGCACTCAATAATATTAATCACTGTCGTGAATGGTGCGGCTAGACCCAAGGCTTCTATTTCCCAACCCCGTGTCATCTCACCGCACCGCATGAGTGTTCAGAAGAGGAGAACCCAGAGGCTGGTCCTCCCCCGGCTGGAGTGCTGGTTTGCTGACCAGGAGAAAAAGACCGTGGCAGCACCCAGTCATGGAGCTAAGACACGGCATCCAGCCACAGAGCTGGGACACAGCATCCAGCCACGAGCTTGGACATAGAAGGCATCCATGGAGCTGGAACATGGCACCCAGTCACAAAGCTGGGACATGGAACCTAGCTACGGAGCTGGGGCATAGCACCCAGCCACGGAGCTGGGATACCGCATCCAGTCACGGAGCTGGGACACAGCATCCAGCCACGGAGCTGGGCCACGACACCTGGCCACAGACAGAGCAGGGACAGGCTGGAGCAGCTGCCGCTGTGTCTGAGTGGCTCACATCAAGTAACACTGACTGTGTTAATTTAAGTAACACTAACTGCGTTAATTTTTCCTTTCAAAACAGTCCACTGATTACAGATTGCATCTGGTCTTGGAGTCAACCCCTCCCTCCCAAGAATGCTACAGAACCAACAGGACCACCCCTTTGACTTTCCTCACGCCTGCTCTCTCTTCACTATTTAGAGGACAGCTCACTCTCATTGAAGGGACACCGAGACCATTACTCTGTTTCCTGACCTGTATTGGATAAAGTGATCCTAGTTTCCACCCATCATTCATGGGAGGCCGTCAGGGACTCTCAAACACAGACTGGACTCTGCTTTCTCCAAGGAGCTCAGGAAGTCACCACTTCAGCTCCAACTGTTCACTCGCTCTGTGCCTCTGATATCCCTCCACCTGTGCCCTAGGCCCAGTCTAACTCAGGAGCATATGCTCAGACAAGATGTACTTCTCAGGGCAGGACCATGTGACTCATAGTTCTAGAAGCCATGAGTTTGAGAGCTGGGCAGAATCTTTAGGGGTTCTGAGATCTCATCACCTTTCGTATACAATCAGAGAGATTAATTTCTTGTTTAAGGGAACACTGAGAAATAAATTTGCCACATTGCTTCAAAGCTAAATGGTTACCTACCTTCAGAAGTCATCATTGGCTGCATATTGAGCAGCTTGAGTCAGTCCAGAGGTGTATTCTTGGAGCTAGGGTAACCAGTACCTGAGAAAGAAAATGCAAATTAATTGAACTGTTGATGGAGTAATTCTTCCATTCGCACAACAAATTGTCTGGGGACTCAGTGGCTAGCTCAGTCCCCAGGAGACCAAGGAGAGGAAACAGAAATCCAATGATCCACAAAAGATCATCATGAGTTTTGCTGTTTCAAAAGATGCTTAGGACCAGAGGTCCAGAAACCACAGTCAGCTGCAGCTGTGAATGAATTGAGAGATGTATAGAAAGTCACATTTATCCATTGTTAATGTACTTGATATTTTGACCTGGTGCTAGAGAATGATTTGAAGTAGATGGGTTTGTTTTTGAGCCTTTATGGAACACCACTTCAACCAATTCTCAGGTTTACTGCTGTCCTGGATACGTCCCTTTCTTCCTCAGCATGGCCAGCACTATCCCTGAACTCAGGGACAGGAAGACAAACTGAGATCCAGATGTCTCAGACATTATACACATCTGCTTTTGACCTGAATTCTACCTCTGCAAGAAGGCTTTCTCTGACCATCCCATCTCCTTTCTCTCACTAGATTACATCTCTCATTATATGTTTTAGTAGTGTACTATTTTATCTTTTCTAACAAGACTTATACTGTAGTGGGTTTTTTTAGTGTATGTCCATCTCCTTTGTTTATTATAAAATTACAGAGGGTTGGATATGGATCAACCTTATTTACCATGGTTCCAGCAACTCTTATCATTGTGCCTGAAACCTAAAGTAAAGGCTAAAAAAAATATCTGATGGGTAGATAAATGAGCAGATGGATGGATGGATGGATGGATGGATGGATGGATCAATGGATGGATGGATGGATGAACAATGGACAGATAGATGGTTTAGTGAATGAAGAGCTATATAGATGGATATTTGCATGTTGGCTATATACTACCTAATTTACCTACAATTTCTTAACTTTGGTTCTTTGGTCCTTGATCCTTCTCCCATTGATAGTCCTGTTGTCACACAGCATGACACAAAATCCTGGTGCCCAACTCTGACCTAGAGTGCACATCACATACCTGTTTTAGCATGAACTTTTTCCCAATTGACAAAAATAAACTTGTCAGGAAAATAATTTATTTTTATGGAGCAAAAAGTAAAGTGAAGAACTGGCAATTAAACAGAAAATTCAGGCTGTGTAAACAGACAGCATGAGTCACCTCTTCACACCAGATTTTTTTGGGGGGTCTGTTATATGGGTAATTCAGTCTACATCTGATGTGTTTTTCTTTTACTATTTGAGTAGTTGCCTCAATATATAGAACAGAAGCAATTGACGTGTTATTTCTGGACTAATACTAGACTTCTGGGTTTTATTCTCCTCCTAGTGGCTTTTCCTGGAGAAAACCCCTAAAATATGTCACTGGCTCTTGTCAATGGCTATTGGCCACAGGAAACCCTTCACAATGTACAGGTATGTAGAAAAGAGATCCCAATAGTGATTTGGGGTGAACATAGAGTGTGGAAAGAAACCCTTTGGTTGTACAAACCAGTATTTTAACTCCCCAATAGGCATATAAATCAGTTACTTGCAGCGCCGTTAAAAAAACAACAGCTAAAGAAATCACATAAGCTTGAACTCAACCTTTACACCAACCAGAAAGCATCTGGAATGACCAAAAGATGCTGACCTTGCTCCCAGGGAGAGGCCTGTGACCCAGAGAACTGGCTCACTATCTAATGAATTTGTATTCCCAATTAGGCGGTCTCCTGCAACTGGCATCATAGCGCGTCCCTGGCCGAAACACAACAAGATACAGTCAGGGACTTGTTATCTTACTTTGGTGGCATTTCAAAAATGAGCTTTTAGAAATTCTGAGTGTTTGGATAATAGATATTTTTAAAAGGGGCCAAAAGAAACACAAGAGACACAGTGGAAAACAGTGTTGCTCTTTGCTTGGAGTGAGGCAAAGTCTTCTGGTGGGTCAGGAGGGCTGGTACTTGTCCAGATTCGAGAGGTCAGCTCTAAAGGTGACCAACATTCAAGGAAGCTTGGAGTGAAGAATCTATATTGAAATTATAAAATCAATAATTCCTCTAAAATCACTTCCCACAATTGAAATTCAAGGACTTTCATCTTGAACCCAAGCGCAACTCTGCTTTTTTTTCTCTTTTACCAAATAATCATCAATTTAAAAATATATAACATAACCTAAATGTGAGAAATGTGGAAAAAGTCAAAACAGAAGATTCAATAGATCTATAATCTTCCATCCAGAGATAGCGAGTGATAACATTTCAATGGGTAGTTTTTCTTTCCAGGCTTTCTAAGTAGATAGGTATTTTTTATTTTATATTAAATAAAATAGAGCACATTACACATGGTATTTTGACCTGTTTGTTTTTTTAAATTATACATCTTGACTTCTTTTTAATGTCATTAAATGGTTCTACAGCATTTTTTAAAGCTGCCAGCTATGCTCACATGTACTCCCAAAAAGTCTAGAAATTTAGCTAGCACCAAATCATTTTATTCTGACTCTTAGTAATCAAAAGAATTATGAGATCTGGATTCAATGTCTACTTCTACTAACTAGTTGTATGTTTGGGGGCAAGGTCTCTGGGCATTGATCGGTCTTCTCATCTATAAAGTAAAGACTACATCGTTGATTTCTAGAAAGTGCAAGAGGAAGATTCTGGTACATAAACCACATGATGTACAGTTTCTTCCCGGTTCCACTGCGCCCACTATGTAGCTTCCAGATGAGAAGGATTGCCCCTTTCCTTCATCTTTTGATTTGCTTCCCTTTTATTTTTTCCATTTCCTTTCTCCTGCAACAATGAAACGTGATGCCTTTGATCTGCTCATCAGAGGATGGGTGGCTGGCTTCTTCTGCCACACTTGTGCAAATTCTCCTGCTGGGAGGTCAGCTTGGAGCCCCAGGCGCAAGGCAGGTACCCCTACAGGTGTTCTCGCCACCAGGCTCACCTGGGTTCTGTGCCCCTGGCACAGAAAACTGACTCCTGGAACTTCAAGTCCGTCTCTGCCTTCTTGAAGTCTTCAGCCAGAGAAAGACTGAAAACAAATGTAGAAGGCATATTCGTTTTCTTTGGATCACAAACAGAAACATTCATCTCTTCCGCTTCCAGAGGGGCCAGTAAGGAGTCTGTGTTCCACATCAAAGAGAAGCTAGGAAGAGGCAATGTTTTCCCACACTTGGCCTACGAAAATGAATGGGGGCATCAGTTGGCCCATAATTTGGCATCTAAAGGAACTCCCGAGATCTGATGCAGTACTTTTATAGGAAGATTTGCCAGGTCTCCTGAAACTTCCACATGCAATCCTGCACAACTAAGTTCTTAAGGTGTTTTTCATGCTCATTGCCTGGAAGGAAGGCTGTCTACCGCCCCCCTCCGCCCTAACCCCCCCAACTCCCGCCTCAGGTCTAACCAAGTTGCTCATGTAACGCCCAAGAATGACAAAGACTGGGAGATTAAGTACCGATTTGAATTTTATCTCTGCATATTTCTGGGGTCTGTCAACTTGGGTATCTCAAGAAGAGCCAACATCTCACCAGGGTCTTCCGTAGCTTAGCCACAGAGAAGATATGGAGAAGCGTCTGATGTTTGCCTTTTATCCTGAATTCCATTGACCCCAGAGACTTGTAATTCTGGTGTGAAATGCAAGAGGAGTGAGGACTAGCCCTGGCACATTTCATTATCTCAGGAGGTGCTGAGATTCCCACATATCAGCAAGCAGGATTCCCAAGAATGATGGCATCACATCACTGAGCCTTTTCTGGGACATTTCCCTCTCCATGACTCCTCTCCCATCCTTGTCACAGAAATAATAGTCAATGACCTGGGCACCACTCCCTACTGTGGCCTACACTCCTAGCAGGTCTTTTCTCACTGAGATGTTGAAAAAATAAAAGGAGATCATACAGAAAATGCTTTGAAAGTAAAATGCTTTGCATATGAAAGGAGCTGGAGATGCTGGTCATGATAGATCCCCCATGAATCCTGCCTTGTCTCAGGGCGGCCGTCGGTTAGAATACTTCATTGTTAAAACGATCTTGGCCACATAATAGACAAGTGTCACAGAACTCGGATCAGTAGATCAACATTAGAGGGAAGCATATTTCAGTCGAAATGATGAAGTGCTTTTGAACCTTTTAGAGCCGCTGAGAAGAGAAACGTGTGCCCAGAGAAGCACCGATGTGCTGCACGGGGGCTGCAGGACCAGCCAGCAGGGATGCTGCCCGGAAATTCCGTGCTTTGGACCAGACAACAGCTCAGGTACCACCCAGCAATGCGAATCTGTGAATCTACTATCATGACGACCTTGACTGTTATTTTTAAACATGTAAAGGGCTGTGATGTGAAAAAGGAAGTGTTTTATTTCAAAAGAGTCCAACTACACCTACTCGATAGATATGATCAGAAGGTAGGCTTGGGCACCTCACAGGAGCCATGTGTAAACATTTAGAAATGGCATATAATTAATTGTCTCAAATGCAAGTGGCTATAACTATGCAGGAATAATCTAACCAAAGCTAACCCACCAGTGTTAGATCTCAAACTCGCATATTTTAGATTCTTAATCTAGTTCTGGGTTCCCTATCTCATGTGTCTCCTCCAATCCAAGTCTGTGCATACTTGGCAAATCCATATTTTAAAAATGAGAGGAGCCCGGCTGGTGCGGCTCAGTGGTTGGGCATCGACATGTGAACCAGGAGGTCATGGTTCGATTTCCAGTTGGGGCACATGCCTGAGTTTTTGGCTCAATCCCCAGTGTGGGGCATGCAGGAGGCAACCTATCGATGATTCTCTCTAGTCATCAATGTTTTTCTCTCTCTCTCTCTCTCTCTCAATATTTCTCTCTCTCTCTCCCCCCTTCCTTCTTCTCTGAAATCAATTTTTAATATTTTTTTAAATGAAAGGAAAGCCATGTGTTAGTGATCATTTGCTGAGAATCCTCTTCTAGTCCTACTGCCTTTCTCTCTCTCTGGGGAAAAATTAAATTAATATGCTTGGGCTACTCTCAAACCTGCAGGAACAAAATTGAATTGAATGAAAACTCTTTTTTTTAATATATTTTATTGATTTTTTACAGAGAGGAAGGGAGAGCTTCCACCTTGCCCCTGTAGCAAAATCTTCTTCAATCTGCAGTTCCTCTCCTCTCTGAGTCTTCCTGCCCGACTTCACCTTCTTCCAGAACTGCCAGCAGCAGCAGTGTGGGATCAGATATTCACATCACCCTTTCACATTCCCCATGGCCCTGCACAGAAATCCCCATGGCCCTGTACAGAAATCCCCATGCCCTGTAGAGAAATCCAGTAAGCATTTGCTGCCTCACGTAGTAATTATTTGTTTACATTCAGGGTAAAGACTATGACTCATTTATTTTTTATTTTTGTATCCTCAGCATCTTACTTGGTGCCTGGCTCTTAGGAGCTTCTTCTATTTTTTTTCATTGATTTCAGAGAGGAAGGGAGAGGGAGAGATAGAAACATCAAAGATGAGAAATAATCATTGATAGGCTGCCTCCTGCACGCCCCCTACTGGGGATCTTAGCCTCCAACCCAGGCATGTGCCCTTGGCCGGAAGTGAACACGGGACCCTTCAGTCCACAGGCCGATGCTCCATTCACTAAGCCAAACCGGCTAGGGCAGGAGCTTCTTTTAATTGAGGTTCATTTAATTGAAAGTATGCATAGGTTTCCATGCATCATAACCTTCCTAGAAGGTTCGGTGCAAATGGGTACTGTGACAGCCTTCAATGCAACAGAACATGAGTATCTTAAACTTTCATATGTAGCTAAGAACCCTCCCAAATGCCTTTTCGAGTTACTATGGGAAAGGGTCAGAGGGCCAGTAAGCTCCTACCTCAGGGCCTTTGCACTTGCTCTTCCTGATGCAGTTCTATATAGTTCCTTCCTCACTGCATGCATGTCACATGAAGGTGTAAACTCATGAGCGAGGTCTTGCCTGACGATCTTGTGTAAAATAACACCATCCACCCCCACCCTCGCATCCCACATCCACCTTACTCTGCTTAATTTCCCCCAAAGCGGCATCACCACCTGTCATTCCATGGATCTATTTGCTCATTGCATTGTTTGCCTCCTCTCTCGCCAAGAGGAAAGATACTTTGTAGGCTTTGTTCCTTGCTGTATCCCCTAGCAGCATGCCTACCATATTAAAAAAAGGCTCAATAACCAGTGAATGATTAATTACTGAATTGTTGGAAAGTAAATTATATATATATATATATATATATATATATATATATATATATATATGAATGAATGATTGTTCAATAAAAATTCAATAACATTCCTGAAAAATGTCAAAGAAGTCTCTTGGAACAAAGAGCAAAATTGTAAAGAGATACAAAACACTCAAAAATATAAGGGACATAGAAGATCAACCCAGAATACCCAACATTCACCTCATGAGTTTCCCAAAAAGAGAAGAGAGAAAATACAGGGAAGAAAATATTATGAATTAAAAGCCACCAATCTTAACATTGAAGTTTCATCCGAGGATAAGAGAAGATATGAAAGCTTTTAGAAAAACCGGGAAGTTACCTATAGGAGTCCCCATGCTTCGATCTTTCTACCCTTCAATGGGGTCCTTGCCCATAATGTTTTCTCCTCTATTCTGAGCCCCAAGGAGATGAGATGTTCAAACTGTGCCAGTGGCTGTGTTCAGCCCACAGGAACCTGGAACTATGGAGAAGAGCAGGGCAGTTTTTATGCATCCCTGGCATGCGAACCAATGTGCCAGATGTCCTTCATATTGCTCGGTGCGATTTCTGAGTCAACAGCTCCAATGCTCCCTGCGGCAGAATCAGATTTCTGCACCAAGATCCCCTGAGGAAGCTACTGGCGTACTGAGCACTCCACAGCCAGGCACCCCCCAGGGTCACAGCACACCTCCACACCTCAAAGACACTTAGGTGCCATGAGGGGGTGGAGGGGAGCTTTCCTCACAGAGACCTGCAACCAGTCTCCCCCTCCTACCTCAATGACCTGGGGTTTAGGCATCTGTCAACAGACTCTGGGCAACAGGCCTTCGATTGCATTGGACTCTAATTGGACAGTGGAAGATTGCCTTGGGCTCTGATTGGACAGTGGGAGATTGCAATGGGCTCTGATTGGGCAGTGGATGATTGGAATGGGCTCTGATTGGGCAGTGGAAGGTGCCCCCCTTGCACGCAGGGCACTCCTCTCTTCCAAACAAAGGGCTCCCCAGTTTCTCTCCCCTGGGGTGGTGGTGTTTCCATGGGAGCCTCAAGTGAAGGTTGGGGGTGGGCAGGAAATATACAGAAAATAGAAAACAAAAATGACTTGTGCGACTCCTCATCTGGGAAGCCGGCATTCCTGGTTGCCTGCATGTATAATATCAAGGGGGGAAATGACAAATAAGGCAGTCAATGAGTTAGCATGAATCAGATCTTTGTTCTGTGCCAAGTCCTGCCTGGAAAGCTGAGTCCGGGCTTCTCGTTGACTTGCAGCATCGATTTTATAGAAATGGCTTTAAAATGTGCCCAACCACCCATGCTCCGCCCACCAGGCCAGAAGGAGTGGGAAAGGGTGGCCACACAGCTGGATCCCCTGTGGTCAGGCTTATGAAAGGGGCAAAGTCTACGCAGCGCCTCTGCACTCCCAAAACACTGGAAAGGAGGTGAGAAAATGGTCCCAGGGAGGGAGGAAGGGAGCCAGCGGGAGTAATAATTCTCCTGGCTCTGTTATATGCCACCCACATCCATGGGCTAGATACTCTCTCTGGATGCCAAAACCTGCCCTTCCCAGTCATCCTGCAGCCAAAATGTAGCTTGAGAAGGAAGCCAGGAACTCCTACAATCCCGGCAAGCGAAAGAGCTTGACTGGAGACAAGACCGTGGGGTTGAAAGAGAGAGAAGTGCATCCTTTCATCCATGGGCAGATTCCTTTCTAAGTTCAAGGTGCTTGCACTTTCAACTCATTATCTGAGGCCGATTGTATTTCCTCCATGTGATCAATGAAGAACTCGGGGCTCAGGTTTGATTCAGATCACAGCCAATTTGCTGTGGACTCCACGCAGTAGGACTCCGTTCTCCTCCTTGGTGTCTCCTCAGACCACATTGCCAGTAGATATCGTTATCTGACCAGCAGACAAATGCTTGACAATAGACAGGTATACTAGCAACTGGCTGAAAGTTAGGGTTCAGGGGGAACTCCACGAGAGTGGGGGAGACTTGAGGCCTGTCTTCCCTGCACAGCTGCAAGGCTGGATCTCATATTACCTCCCGAAATTCAGGCCACTTCCTCTCCTATGGACACTCAACCATACCTGGCCGATATTCAGATCTTCTATCTCATGGAAGCCCTGAGCCAAAGACAATGAAGATGTTGGACACAGGTTTTCCCTCCAAATCTAAAATGCAATTCCAAGGAGTTCATTTTTATATTATTACTTTCTTTTTTTGGTTAATCCTCACCTAAGGATATTTTTCTATTGATTTTTTAGAGAGAGTGGAAGGGAGAGACAGAGAGAGAGAAACATTGATGTGAGAGACACACATCGATTGGTTGCCTCCCTCACTCACCCTGACCAGGCCCAGAAATCGAGCCTGCAACTGAGGTACATGCCCTTGACTGAAATCAAACTCGGGGACCCTTAGTCCATGGGCTGACGCTCTACCCACTAAACCAAACAGGCCAGGGCTATTTTTTTGTTGTTTTGCTACTTATCCCCTCTGGTCGTGAGTCTGCTGTGGGTTCCAACATCTCGCATTCCCATTTTAATTCCTACCTGAACGGCTTAAACATGGCTGCCATGATACTCCCTTTCCTGTGCTCATGGAAAGGAAAGACCAGCCTGTCTCTCGCTGGGCAGCCTGCTGTCCTGACCCTGCATTATCCACATGGCAGCTGTCACAGCATCCACCATGGAAAGACCATTACCTCATCTGACCCTGTCTCCTGGCCAGGACAGGATATGGGCCCTAAAAGTGCTTCCTGGTCTAACAACCGCCTCAGAATTATTTGTCCTAGGATACAGCAAACATGGCTTCAAACAACAGGAAAGAGAGCCTCATCTTGGTTAATTATGACACCAGTTATAACAATGGCGTGGGGTTCTCCGGTAGCAAGACTCGCGCTTCCATACAAGGCTGTGGTGGCACTTGGTCCATCCGGGGCCGAGCTGTGCAGCTTCATGACAAGCCTGGTAAGGCCTGGGAGTATTGTGTATTTCTACATGCAGGTTCCATGGGGCCAACAGACATAAAAAAAAGTTAAAAAATAAAAATAAATTTTAAAAAGAAAGTTAAATCAGCTTGTGAAGTGTCTCAATTGTTCCTAAATCACTGAGCTCCTTATGAGTAAATGAATTGTCTCATTCGCCTTCAATTGTGGCCAAGGCTTAAGAAACGCTCAATACAATTGAATTAGTCAAGACTGCTTCAAAAGGAACCCAATAAAGAGGGAAAATGGGAGATATCTGTAATACTATCAACAATAAAAAATAAAGAAGCACACATTTATCAGGGAGGAGAGGAAAGAGAAAGTACACAAGGATTCTGGGTTCATTTGTACGGGGGAAGCCTAGGTGAATGTTTCAGCTCAAGTTCAAGAACAAACTCCCCTGCTAATAACTACATTGTTAAACTATTTAAGAGCTAGACCTAAGCCCATCCAGTTGACATGCATTATCCCATTTAATACCCTTAAGAGCCTTGGTGTCAGCCCTAGCTGGTTTGGCTCAGGTTTGATTCCAGTCAAGGGCATATGCCTGGATTGCGGGCTCAATCCCCAGTAGTGGGCATGCAGGAGGCAGCTGATCAATGATTCTCTCTCATCATGGATGCTTCTATTTCTCTCTCCCCTTTCCCTTCCTCTCTGAAATCAATACAAATATATTTTGAAAGAAGAACATTAGTGTAGTGTCCCCTTCAAGTTTGTCTGACTCGTAGCCCATATTATGGACCACAGTGTGGTCCTGCCTTTCTGCTCTTGGCTTATTTGGGGGGAACAAGTGCTTTCAGAGAAGAGAGATGAGAGGCAATGTCATTGCTGTGATTTGTCAGATAGTGTTAACTCTACCCCCTTTCTGAGACGTATTTGTTCTCTTCTCCCACCCTCCATGGACCTCAACTGCCCCTCACCGTGTCTCCCACTGCTCCCTCTCCCACTCCCTCTGTTTAGCCAGTTTTCTGTAACAGCCTCAATGATGGGGGAACTAAGAAGCAAGGTCACGCTCAATGGACTTGAATGACTCCACTCTCTCTCCATCCTTGCCTCAAGCTCAGGAGAAGGCATAATCTCATGGGTGCTGACTTCTACAAATCAGGGTGTGGCAACAACTAATGTGCATGTACAGTTAGCTCATCCAGCACCTTTACTCTCTTGTCTTATTTGATGTGCAAGTAACCAGATAAACCGGGCCAGGCAGGACTATGAACCCATTTTACAGATAGCAAAGCTGAGGCTCAGAAATCAGACACAGTTGAGGTTTGAGTCAAATCTGGTTTCAAATCGCATCTGTTTTCCACACAACTACGACAGCCTCTAATGAGAATCAGGGCATGCCTGTTCATGCCATCCTAAGGAGATGGTCCGCTTCCTTTGCGATGTCAAACTCCACCCCTTCCTTGTGCACTGATGTCATTCGCGTAGTGAAGTTCGCTGGGTGAGCAGAGGTGCTCCGTGGGATCTCATGGTTCGTGGCCTGTAGGATCATTCTTCTCCTTGCGTGTGAACCACATTTTTATGTTTTTAGCCCTTTCTACATTACTTTAGACACTGATTTGATAGAAAGAGGAACTATAAGGTCTTAGGTATCAATGTAAAGTTTATCAACAAGTCTACACAGAAATATGCATCTATAAATAGAGTGTAAAAAGTAGTGAGATGTGAGGACTAGCCCAGACCTTCCGGTGAATTCTAGAAAGTCTCAGGAGAGTCTCTTACACTCAAGACTCGTTTCTGCAAAGGAAACTGGTGAACTACAAGGTCCTTATGGAGCCCCTCATAATTATTTATTTATTTATTTATTTATTTTTAGCATTTTTGGTTATGCTGATTCTGATCTGAGAAGGGAAAGTATATTTGTTCTAAACAGTTACTATTGTAGAAAACCATGGTGGCCCTGCCGGCATGGCTCCGTGGTTGAGCGTCGACCTATGAACCAGGAGGTCACGTTTGATTGATTCCTGATCAGGGCACATGCCCCAGTTGCAGGCTCCATCCCCAGTGGGGGACGTGCAGGAGGCAGCCAATCAATGATTCTCTCTTATTGATGTTTCTACCTCTCTCTCCCTCTCCCTTCCTCTCTGAAATCAATAAAAATATATTGTTAACAAGAAGAAAACCGTGGTGTTTTATTCCTAGGATGGCCAGGCAAAGGTGGAGGTCAGATGTCCAAGGAACAGGAGGTATGGGCAGGGCTGGGGGAGAGCAAGCTGTCTGCTGGGGGGGTGGGGGGGGGAGGACAGTGCTGAGTGTGTCCCCGTCTCTGGGGAAAGAGCCTTGGTGCCCAGTTGGTGATGGTGGTCACTCTCCATGGGTGGCCTTCAAGCTCCCTTTCTCCCAAGAAACCTGTAACAGAACGGGCTCCACAGGATTAACTCATCCAAACAGCATGGAATACACCCTCTGCCTTCCAGCTATTTGATAAGAACTGAAGAGGAAAGATAAGGTGAGGTCTGTTTTTAGATCTCGTCGTTTATCGGGGGAACAAGGAACAAGATGGCCAAAATTTTTAATGGAGACCCCTTCAGTGAAGAGGTAGATGAGGGGAGAGTTAAGGAAACTAAATCCGACCAGCTCTGAGGACCCGTCCATCTCCAAAATATGTGTGATTGCTCTTTCTAGTTGAACACCACCCCAGGTAGGGCTTCTTTTTTTTTTTTTTTTTTTTCATATCAGATTCTCTTCATTTGCCTCCTCAGGTCTTGAAATACTATCTGAAATCCTACCATTCCTTCACTGTGGTTTGACAGGAAAGATTAATCCCTATCAACTCATAACATTCTCCAATCATTTGATGCGTGGAAAATCCTAGTTCCCCAACTCCATACAAAGCTCCCAGCAGACTCGTGTTTAATTTTGCTTTTTCAGCAACACTTAACCTAATATTAAACACATCAGGTTTGTTTACCAAATACAGCAGTTCTCCCTCCATCTGAATCTCACTTCCCTGTGCCCTTGAACTTAGGGAGTGGCCTTAGGACTTGCTTTCACGGGTGAAATTAGAGCACGCCTGGCGGAAGCTTGGGGAACTCGTGAACAGTGGCAGTCATTCTGTTTTTCTCTTTGGCACGGTCAGGTGACAGCTGCTCACCAGCCTGGGGCCCAGAGTGACTCAGATACCGGGGAACCAAGCCCCTGCCAACCTGTGATGTTCTTGTAACATGAATAAGAGGTACTGCTGCAAGCCACTGAGGTTTGGCACTTGTCACCGCAGCATAACCGAGCCCAGGCTGAGTGGGTCAGAGCGTTCAACGAACATCTGCTGCGCTCCGTCCCCATGGCTGACTCATAGCAGAGAAGGAGGAGGTAAATGCAATAGGTAGGCCATGGCCTGGGAAATACTGTGCTAGCTCTCTCTAAGATGGCTCTGGTTCTGTTTCTAAAAAAAACAAAAACAAAAACAAAAAAAAACACCACTCGAAACCATTGGCATTGCCTACCTGCCGGCATTGCTTTTGCTTTTAGGCCACTGTCTATCTTAGCCGGCAGAAGTTAATAACCAAAATAAGAAACGCCATGCGTTGTCCTGGAAAGAGGCAGAGAACCTGAGGTAAAGTCGGAAGTGGAGAGTGTCTGGACGAGTGTGCAAAGATTGGGAGGGAGAGCTGCCACTCAGAGCTTCACAGAACCTCAGTCACGAGCTGATGGGAAATTGAAATCGACCTTGGCCTCTGGTGTCAGCCAATCCCGAGCCTGAGTTCCGGCATTCTGCACACCTATTGGGCAACTCAGAGCAACTTTACCAAGGCTCCTTCACCAACCCAGTCTCTTCATCTGGAAAAAGAGGGTGAGAGGAGAACTCAGTTGTTGTTAGAGTTGCTGAGGACATGAGAAGATAATGTTCCTTAATAATAAAGAAGCATCTTCTGTGCTTAAACACAGTCTTACGGGGGCGTGAGGTCATTGTCCAGTCACTGAGCACAGTAACTACAACATAAGATGTCTTCAAAACAAACAAACAAAAAAAAAAAAAACAGCTCTAAAAAGCATGAAAGTCCATGGAAACTTCTCTGCGGGCCAAGGGCCATACAGGGAGCTCTGCCCGGGTCCAGCTTCCAGGAAACTCCAAACGTTTGCCCAGAGAACAGGGATGTGGCCACTGGCTCTCACACAAGCGCTGACCATCCTTTTCCCAGCGATCAGAACTTACCCAAACCTCAGTCGTTTCAAAGGGCTCTCTGCAAAGTGCCTGATAAGGACACAAGCTCGGGAGGCCGTGAGAAGAGAGGGTAAAATGAAGTGAGGACCTCGGTTTTTCTGGGCGGAGTTCCAGGACTTCCCACAGAGCAGGGTTGGGGAGGGGTGGGGGGGTGATTGGCACTTGTTCTGTTCACCTGATGGGGAGACCTTGCCAGAAGCTTCAGGACGAGTGAGGGAATGTGGTGGGTCATCTGTTGGTCTTCATCTGGGGCAGCCACACCCGTCCTCTTGTCCCCCGGAGAGCAGCAAAGCCAGAAACGTTTGTTCACAGTTCCCACCTCTCTTTTCTGTACCCCCTCTACAACCCTCCTTACCTGAGAGCCAGGTGCTTGGTAAAGCCCTGCCCCCAAGAACCCCTTCCTCCCTGGCAGAGTGGAGAAAACACAAGATTCGGAACTAAATACCCAAATCTAAATGCTTACCCCTCATCAGCTCTGTACCATATTGTCCCAAAGCCTCAGTTTCCTAAAAATCATAATAACCACCTCAAAGTATAATAATTATTATCCTATATAATAAAAGCCTAATATGCAAATAGACTGAACAGCACAACTGGCAGAACAACCGGTCGCTATGAAGTGCACTGGCCACCAGGGGCAGACGCTCAGCATAGGAGCTGCCCCCCAACCTGTAGGCCTGAACCGGTGGTGGTGGTGGTGGCCAGCAAGCTGCGGTGCAGCCTGCGAAAGGCGGGTGCCCCTTGATTGCTTCACCCGTCGCCCCACAGAGTGAGGTGCCAGTGGCAGCGGTGGGGGCGGGGCCAGCGAGTGGGTGGCGCCAGCCTGCCAAGGCAGGTGCCAGCAAGGGCCCCCCGATCGCCCCGCTGGTCACTCCACAGATTGGCCCTGATCACCAGCCAGGCCTAGGGATCCTACCTGTGCAAGAATTTCATGCACTGGGCCTCTAGTTTTATAATATTGTAGTAATTATTTTATTATGTTGTAGAATCAACAGATTTGGGGGGGTGACTTGAACAACAGAGACATCAACAACAACAAGAGATTAATTTCCACTCCTGTTGATGCAGTAAAGCCTTTTCCACGGGATAAAATTCCCTACACTGCTCGCTCCATGGATTCTTCCATCAATCCCTTCTCTCAGTAGATATTGACTCTGTGCTTGTCATTACACTAAACAGCGCCAGGCGATGGGCATGAGAAGAGAATGAGGACAGGGTCCCCAATCTCATGGGGCTCACAGCCTAAGGAAGGAGCCACACACAGGGACTGTGACGCTGGCAGGAAATGCAGTGTGTGACATAGGGCCAGTGGGTCCCAAAGGAGCCGCAGCAGTTTACCCTGAGCTCCAGGAGGGCTCCCTGGAGGAGGCAGGGCCGGCCTACATGTGGGTGATGGCTCAGGGGACAACAGGTGAAGGAGGTGGAAGGGAAGGAAGGCAGGGATGGGAACAGAGAAAGAAAGGTTAACTCGGGCAAAGGGAGGCCAGAAAGTAAAGTGTGAGAGAAAGATATTTCTTGTATTGCTGCAAAATTCAGTGGGAGGTGGAGAATCATAAAAAATAGATACACCTTCATTTGGGGGCTCCGGAGTGAACCCCTGCTCCCTGGAACCCCCTCGCATCCCATCCTCCAGCGCTTCCCAGGTGCATTCCTTCCTGCTGAACGTGGGAGGAAACATAAACGTGACCACCACAGTGTTCCAAGCCCCCTCCCAGGCTCTCTCTCTCTCTCTCTCTCTCTCTCTCTCTCTCTCTCTCTCCCATTTTCTGTCCCTTTTGTGAGCATGAAACCCCCAATGGTAGGAAGCATTTGTCTAAAAATAGCCCTTCTAAAAGACCCAATCTTTTCAGAGTTTCACGAAACATCTGCTCAACAGTTTCCTATGACTGTTTTTGGCCATTAAATCAAAGCCGGTGAAACAATGTTCTGTTTCTGCCTTTAAAGCGAAGAATTGCCACCAGGCCTTCCTCTCGGACCCCCGACGACAATGGGGCCAGAAATAGCCAGCGAGGCTTTGAAACACCTTTGAGGCCCCGAGTCTGAGCTGAGAGTTCCCCGTGGACTTGTTTTTCTTTCTTTTTAAAGAGGCCGCTCACCTCCCCGGAGCAGAAAAGAAACTTAGATAGGCAAAACCTCAGCGGGGAGGTGCCCGGCCCCATGCAAATCACCACCTGCAGGCCAGGCCTGCCCTGTGCAAGCGGTGCAAGTGGCTGCGGCTGCTCTCCGCTGTGGCCTGCAGAGCGAGTGTGGGCAGCTGAGACCTGGCTGCCTTGCTCTGTGTGTGTCTGATATGCACAGGGCTCCCACTTGTTTACATGGCACAGGACGTGGGTGGTTGCTGGTCGAGGGGGAAAATCAGATACACGAGGTCAAACAAGCCAGTAGGATCTGTCCAGACTAAGCTTGCAACTCATCAAGGGTGTTGGTCGTTTTTTAATATAAGTTTTTATTGATTTCAGAGAGGAAGGGAGATGGAGAGAGAGAGAGAAAAACATCCATGAGGAGAGAGAATCATTGATCGGCTGCCTCCTGCATGCCCCCTACTGGGGATCCAGCCCACAACCGGGCATGTGCCCTGACCGGGAATCGAACCGAGACCTCCTGGTTCATAGGTCGATGCTCAACCACTGAGCCATGCCAGCCAGGCAAGGGTTCTTGACAAGACCTGTTACCTCTCTATCTTCTCACCTCTGAGCTGCAGGCTGCCTTCATGTGAAGGAGCATTGGTGGAAGAACTTCTGGGCCCTGCAACTTCTGCAGCTCTCTGAGAAGAGTTGAATAAGCAATATATCAATTAATATTTTACCCCAAACAATGAAGCTAAACGCCACTTAAGGTGAAGAGGCAACCCCCACACAGCTGTAACCTCAGGTAATCTGCCTGAACACCCACAATCCAGGACCTGCCTGCCACATCCAAGCCGGCAGCCCTAAACCAGCCACCATTTCAGCTTGTGGGTGAAATTATTTCTGCACACGTGTCAGTTTTTGAAGCAAAATGTGAGGTCTATTTATAAATCGACATTTATTTGATAGAATAACAACAGCACTGAATGGGCCGCTCTTGGGATTGCCTTCTGCAAATTAAGAGTGTGTGTGTGTGTGTGAGTGTGTGTGTGTGAGTGTGTGTGTGAGTGTGTGTGTGAGTGTGTGTGAGTGTTTGTGAGTGTGTGTGGGGGGGTGTGTGTGAATGTGTGTGAGTGTGTGTTTGTGAGTGTGTGTGTGTGAGTGTGTGTGTTTGTGAGTGTGTGTGTGAGTGTGAGTGTTTGTGAGTGTGTGCGGAGGTGAGTGTGCACACACGTTTCTATGCCAGTCAAGTTGAGGAGCAATAATGAATAACTCAGGCTGTGCCCACAGCTCCTGCCTGGGTCCCCACTGAAGGGTGTGCCCCTCACACTGTCCCGGCCGCTGTGCACAGAAGCCCACGCCTGGACTTGCCCTCCCGTGGTGTAGCTGACGAACAAGGCACATCTACTGCTAGTGAAGCAAAAGCACACTGAACTAGGAAGAGACAGAGGCTGCACATCAAATGGGTCTTTCAGTTGTGTCCAATGTTGTGACTGGGGAACAAAGCCTTGCAGTATGAAATGCTTCCATGGAAGTTGCCATGTGACTCTCACCGGCCTGCCCAGGTGGACAAAAGATAAGCCCTCGGCCTTTGTGTATCAGGCCATGTGTCACCAGCCAGGTTGGGCCATGACCAACGGATTCCTGCCCCGGTGCCGGTCGCCCTCCCAGCCCACGGCCCGGCCCCGGGAGGCCCATCCGGCAGCACCCATGGCGTGGCCGGGACTGCTGTCCCCGTGAGGAGCACGTGGAGTCATCGTGGTTCCCAGCCGGCAGCCTGGCCCGTCTGGAGAAGCTTCTGCCGTGCTCTGGGGCAGCTGTCTGCTAAGCAGCTGGAAGAGCCGGCACATCTGGGCCGGCTGCGGGCACGGGAGAGGCGCTCACCCTCCCGTCTTTCCTTGGCCGCATGTCAGGGCACTTTCCACTTGACTCGGGAGTGCAGTCCGTCTGCTTTGAAAGGCCCCGCTTTGCTTCCGCCTCGCCCTCTGCCTTCCCCGCAGAAAGGGCAGTGTGCTCCTCGTGGGATGCAGATGTGAGCTTGGCACCTGCTGTGGGTGGAAAGGAACAGGGAGGGCCGTGGGGTCCTCTCGGCTGTGCCCGAGGTGGCCTCAGATTCCTGAGCAAGGCCACACCAGGATGGAGCCCTCTGTTCCTAGTCCTCCCAGCCTTTACAGACTCACACACCAACGCCAGGGATGGAAGCATTGGTGTGACCTCAGAGAGCAGAGCCGAGCCCCAGGAAAGGGGTCAGGTCAGGAGCAGGCGGAGTCTGATAGGAATGGTGTGAGGAGCAGAGACTAGAGACGACCCTCAACACTTAATCTTTCTGAAATTTTTCAAAATTTCCCTCCAATCCCTAACCACCTCTCCACCCAGAGGTGGGAGCCAAGGGCAGCCAGACACAAAGGCAGGCCCTGCTTCAGCATCCAGACAGCAGCCTCTGTGGTCCGGGGGCGCGTTCAGAGCCCAGGACAGCCTCCTCGGCAGGCCCTGGAGACACCCCACACACACACACACACACACCACACCACTCCACCTCCATCTCCACCTCCACCTCCACCGTGTTTATGTAGAGGAAGGCAGCGGGCTGGGCCGCAGAGAGGAAGGCGAGAGCCCTGGTCTGCCTGCTGCTGATAAGTGATTCTACAAGACAGGCGGAGGGACCCAGACAGGGATCTAAGAGCATCCAGATGCTCCTGCAGCGCTGGTTCCTGAGGCCTGACAGGCTTTCATGTGCGCCCAGCTCCCGGGGAGAGCAGCCTGTCTGCAAGCCCCTCCCATCCCCCAGCCCAGCCCCAGACATGTCTGCAAGCCCCCCATTCCAGCCCAGCCCCAGGCCCATCTACAAACCCCCCAACCCAGCCCAGCCCCAGGCCTGTCTGTAAACCCTCCATCCCAGCTCAGCCTCGGGCCTGTCTACAAGCCCCCAGCCCAGCTCAGCCCCAGGCCCCCTAGGCAGAGGAGGGGATCATGTCTATAATCTGATCTCCCCCATCCCAGCTGCTTCTCTGCACCCCAGGAAGGCACCACACTCTGTCCCATCTGCAGAGCCCAATGTGAGGTGTTTACTCCGTGCTGTGCTTGATCATTGTGATGAGGAGTAAGCACCCGGCCCGGTGCCAGGTAGTTTAGACACTTTCATAGGCTCAGTCCTCACACACAATGAAATAATTACTGTTTTGTCTCCATTTGACCAATGAGAAAACGAGGCTCAGAAAAATGAAGTAATTTTCCGGAGGTGGCGCAGCTAACACATGGCCACACTGGGGCACACAGCCAGCCCACGCAGTGCCCTAGGCTTGCCAACCTAGCGGGCCCCGAGCCTGGCCCCTGATAACCAGCGGAGAAGGAGCCCTTAGCAGGGCATGCCCATCCCTCCTCCTGGAGTATTTCACACCAGGAAGACTGGGAGGGAGGACGTAACAGACTGGGCAGCACACACCCAACAGCACAGTTGAACTGGAGCTATTTTAAAATTCCAGTGAAAACAGTTTCACCCTACAAGTCCATGGTTGCCAAACTTTTTGCAAACAGCCAACAAAATCTCAGGAAGAACCTAATACCCAAACTAGAGTGAAAGGGAGATGCTCTAGTTCAAAACCAGACACGTCAGGCGCCCGCCCCTCAGCACCCTACACCCCGCCCCTCGGATCCTGGGCGCTCCTTACAATTACATGAAAACCGGCTGTCTCAGCCGTGGAGGATGCCAACAAACTCGGTGAGACGTAGAGTCAGAGGTGAAGATTGGAGGTCCCCAGCGTAGACCTGACACCTGGGACATTCACGACCCTCTGAGGAAGCCGGAGCCCTCTGCTGAGCTGGGGAGACACTGCCATTTAGAGACCAGAGAGGACCAGTGACCTAGTGACCTTCAGCCAAGCCTCCAGCCAGTGGTCGGCAAACTGCGGCTCCGCAAACCGCGGCTCCAGAGCCACATGCGGCTCTTTGGCCCCTTGAGTGTGGCTCTTCCACAAGATACCGACTTCTGCGCATGGGCCACGAAGTTTCAATCGCACTGTACGTGCGCGCCCATACGTGGTATTTTGTGGAAGAGCCACACTCCAGGGGCCAAAGAGCCGCATGTGGCTTGCGAGCCGCAGTTTGCCGACCACCGACCTAGGCCGTGTGAGCTAAGGCCGGTGATCACAAAAAGGTGGGGTATGTTCCCAGTTGTATGAAAAGAGGAAACAAAGTCGGAGGACTCTAAGTTCCCCGAGTGGGTGCCTCACCAACACACAAGAGCAACATCCATCCCCTTCACGGGACCCTTGTTCTCACCCACACAGGAGCTCGGAACAGCGGGAGTGGAGGGGGTGACACATGCGGGACCATGACGACCATGAAGGGCCTGATGGTGAAGTCGGCAGATTCCCCGGGCGCTCAAACTTCCCTCCTGGGCCCCGACCATGAGATAACCAGCGTCTAGAGAACTCTGTTCACTGGCAATCATTTCAGTGGGGAAGCTGCTGGCCCAAGAAGCATCCGTGTAGCAGAGGCAGGCTAGCATCAGGGGGACAGGGTCGGGCACACCTCAATGGGGCTCACTT
>NW_005871298.1:919497-967756 GCF_000147115.1 Myotis lucifugus
CCTGACACCAGGAGAAGGGCTTCTCTCTGGTGAACAACTGCCATGTGCAAAGAAGCATTTGACCCTCAGAGACCCTTCATCCCAGGGAGAAACTGAATCTCAGAGGGGGTAACAGAGCCGAGTGGCCAACAAACTGGATTTAAAATCACGTTAGCATCCTCCCATCCCGGGTGTGTCTGCTTCGCCACTGAGCCTCCTGGGCCTCCTCCCGCTCTGAGCCCTGAGCGTCCTTCCCCCAGAGGGACAGCGGCCACGCCTTGTCCGTGTATCCACCTGCTGGGGCTCAGGCTGGCCATGTGAAATAATCCCAGGAGCCCACAACGATTAGAGACTGGCGATCCTTTGCCCTACGGACCACAAAACCAAGCAGGGGCCGTGTTTGGCTGGGCGATGGGGAACGTGCCCCAGGTCAGGGACAACCAGCTAAACATCTAAACACATCACACGCCCTGCGGCCAACATCCCCAAGTGGGGGAGGAAGAGACTGTGCTTGTGTGACACTGCTTGACTCAATTCTTTTTTTAATGATTTTTTAATATATATTTTTATTGATTTCAGAGAGGAAGGGAGAGGACGAGAGAGATAGACACATCAATGAGGAGAGAGAGAATCATTGGTCAGCTGCCTTCTGCATGCCCCCTACTGGGGATCGAGCCCACAACCCAGACATGTGCCCTTGACCAGAATCAAACCCAGGACCCTTCAGTCCACAGGCCGACTCTCTATCCTTGACTCAATTCTATGATCCAAATTATAAAGAGTAAGTTAAACTGAATGTTGTCCTGCAAAGTTAAATGTGGCAGAATTGTCAATTACAATTTATAGTGTTAAATCTTGGAGACTCAGCTTTCTCCTGGCCCCATTTCCCTTGGACATTCTCTCTCTCTCTCTCTCTCTCTCTCATTCTCTCTCCTTTTCTCAACAATTCTCCCTTCCCCAAGCCCCACACGCATATGCGCCTTGCCTGTAACTGCAGTATCACCGCTTGCCTTTTAGAGGCTTTGGGATTTCCTGACAGAAACCATGAAATGCCGTGTAAATCATTAAGCGATGTGTAAATCGCATGGCTGGGGCGAGAGGTGGGGAGGAAGCAAGGCCTGAATCAGACTCGGAAACTAGTTTCTTCCAGATGGACTCGACCCGTCCCAGGGGCATTGCTCAGAGGCGCTGGTCGGCTGACCCGGTGCGCGTCCTGGGACCCAGCCGGTCCCCGTAGGATGTTAGTCACGCTGCCAGACCAGACCGCCGGGCCAGTTTCCCAGGCTGGGGGGCCCTCCGGGCGATCTCCCCCAGGGTCTCGGGGCCTGAGAACCTGCCGGGCGGTGGGCTCATCTTGCACGGGATGCGATCTGTCTCTTACCACGTGACTGAGCAAATGGCCCGGGACGAAGCTGTCCATGTCCTTGACCTCTCCCCGAGGGAGCTTCGGACACAGCTGGCCACCCTCCTCCGGAACACGGAGCATTTCGGAGCCGGGAGGAGTCCGGAGTCCCGGCCACAAGCGTGTTTCTGAGAAGACACACACTGGGGGTCACAGAGATGGTGATGGAGCTGAGGGGTGGCAGCAGGGGCGGGTGGAAGCAAGTCCACTCCCCAGGGTGCCTCTAAGGGGAGGCCCCTGGACAGGACACAGACTCCAAGACACAGCCCTCAGGGACTGCCCAGAGAGACACCCCTCCCTCAGCATCCCTCTCCTGGTTTGCTGGGTCTTGGTTTAAACTCCACCCTTCCCTCCCCAACAGCCAGTTTCATCTTCGAATGCTTTTCATGCTGTAGCAGCGGTTCTCAACCTGTGGGTCGCGACCCCTTTGGCGGTCGAACGACCCTTTCACGAGGGTCGCCTAAGACCATCCTGCATATCAGATATTTACATGACTATTCATAACAGTAGCAACATTACAGTTATGAAGTAGCGACGAAAATAATTTTATGGTTGGGTCACAACATGAGGAACTGTATTTAAAGGGCCAGAAGGTTGAGAACCACTGCAACGTGTTTCTGCAGCTGACAAGCAGCTGGGGGAGGGGTGTCCCATCATCAGTGGCAGAGCGAGGGGACACATGGACTCATCGTTGATCCTGTCCTCAGCACAACAGGTCTCTTATTTCCACGGAAAGGAATCAGGTGCAGAAAGGGAGAGAGCTCTGAACGGAGAGGGGCGGGAGAAGAGAGGAAGGCATAGGGAAGGTGGGGAGAGGGCCAGCTGACACGTAGAGCGATGAGGCAGAGGCCTGGACCTGGGTCACCTGACCCACTCAGGGGGGCTGACTCAGCCTCGCTCTCCTGCCTCTGGAACAGCGTCCCTGTCGCCAGGGAGCACAGTCCTCGTGCTGCAGGGATGGCTCCCCGTCACCCTCCTCTTCTCCGCCCCCGCCACCAGCCCCATGAGCCTGAGTCTGGGCCTTGATCGGCCCCAAATCACCTCCGCAGTGTAGAGGGACGCTAAGAGCACTCCTCCTAAGAAGCCAAGCTGGTGTTTGCACCGGCATTTTACTGCTGCTGCTGAAACAGGTGCATGTGTCGCTCTGGTTCAGAGGCAGTCGGATCAAACCAGTGACATGAACCCGCAATGGGTCAGGATCCCAGGCCGATCCTCGACTCTGGCTTCTGTGGACGACGGCTCATCCGCTGAACGACAGACGAGGCCCTCACACCCAGGGGGCTCTCCCGACCCCCCACTGGATTGTCTCCCAGGCGTCCCCCCGAAGTGGAGTCTGGCTCCCAGGGTGAGGGCATCAGGGACACCTGCAGGCCTGGAGGGGGACAGAAGGCATGTGGGGGCCCTCGAGAGACCTCGCTCCCAAGTTTTAAACCGGCTTTCTGAACCCCAACGGAATCTAGAGCCCTGGGTGTCGGGCTGATCTCCAATGGCCTGGGGTGACTTCCTGTTTTTGAAGAAAAGAGGTGGGTAGGAGCTCAGAGTCACATCTGGGCTCAGCGATGACAAACAGCCTTCTGGGTTCAGCCGAGCTGGGCAGACACGGAGGAGGCAGAATTACTCCCCAACAAGAACGTTTTTGGGCCACGTGCAGAGGTGGAGGAGGGGCAAGGCTCTGGGCCCCCCAAGAGGGTGGGCTTGGGCCTTTCGTGAACTTTTTCAGCATGAAACGAAGAACACAGCGCTGAGAGAGGGGGGCTGAGAATCCGAGAGACACATCAGCTGCTGGTGTGTTCCTCCTTCAAACACAGGAAAAGGCCTAGCAGAGTGGGGAGGCCCGAGCAGGTGCCCGGGGACAGATGGGCATGATCAGATCCGCAGAGGGCAATCCACACGACATCCTGAGCAAGGCCAGCTTCCAATCACTGGGCCAGAGGTGTCCACTAGCATCCAGTGTGGGCCACGTGTCCTAATTCAGTAATGGGGTGACGTCACCTTGACGTGGAGGGCACCAGATGGGCTAGCGTGGATCTGACTGAGGGTCAGGCATGCGCCCCCGCCCCACACAGTGAGGCCTGCTCCGGCCCATCCAGAGAAACCATCACCCACCCTCACCCCGCCCGCCAGCCCTCTCCCTCTCCTTCTTTTTCTGAGTAGCAGCCCCTGTCACCACCTGACATATGGTTTGCCTGTGGGTCTTGTCCACCTCACCCCTGAAACACAGTAAAGCATCAGTAAACAGTGCCTAGAAGAGGGAATCCATGGACGCTTCTCCTTCTCATTCCTTCCCAGCCTATGCGTCTTAGGAGCAGGGCCTGTCTCACAAATCAACTATGTAGATGGCCCCCAAAGGAGAAGAATCTTCAAAGCGACCATGAACTCCAGGGTCACTGAATCTAAAATGTGAGGGGGGTCCTAGCTGGTTAGAGCATTGGCCTGCGGACCAAAGGGTCCTGGATTCGATTCTGGTCAAGGGCATGTACCTCGGTTGTAGGTTCCTCCCCAGCCTGGGCCCTGGTTGGGGCTCGTGCAGGAGGCAACCAATCGATGTGTTCTCTCACATCAATGTTTCTCTCACATCAATGTTTCTCTCTGTCTTTCCCTCTCTCTTCCACTCTCTCTGAAAAATCAATGGGAAAATATCCTTGGGTGAGAATTAAAAAATAATAATAATAAATAATAATAATAAAATGTGAGTGGAGTTTCTGAGCATGCTCTGTCTCCTGCTCCGGGGGGGAGTCACTCCAAAGCCTATCTCTGCTTCCCAGCTGCTTTCCAATCCCAGAGATAAAGGTGAGTAATCCAAAGCAAAGGGCCCCCTCACCAAAGGGAGTATTTATTTTAAGGAGATTGACGTCGGTAGGAAGGAGAGAGGAAAAAAAAAAAAACAACCAACCAGGGCCTGAATGGGAGCCATGACATCCACAGAGCCCGGCCATTGTGTGAAGAGAAAAATTCCTCAAGATTGTGTTTGTCCAAGAAATCAGACAGTTTACGGTCTCGAGTCAAAACACTCTGGGATTGGAAGCCAGAGTTTCCTGGGCTGAACCCAGTTACTAAATAAAATGAAAAGGAAAAGAGCAATTAGATGCCATGAATTGTTGTCAAGCGGGTGGGGTTGGTTGCCAAGGCTTTAATCAGCCGACACAACAGAGAGTGCTGGGGTGTGCCAAACTCCTCCCCCCACCTCTTCCCGTCCCCCCCATACTGCCTCCCCCCATCCCCAGCCATTGCTGGTGCTGCTGCAGCCGGTGGTCACAGTGGATCGCTGGGGTCTGGGGATGCGGGGCCTGGAAGGCCAGCTGACTAGTTCCTGCTCATCCCAGAGATGAGAGAAAACCTGCTCTTCTTGCTAATTTCCATAAGTCTCTGCTGGTATCATCCTGCAAACTTGCCCTCCAAGCAAAGAGCAGTTCCCTCTCTTCCCCATTCATTGAGAATGTGGGGGGAGGAGCTTTATCCTCCCTGGGGGATGGGATTCACCAGACAAGCCACCCAGGTGGGAACAGGGGCAAGAAGAAGCTGAGAAGACACACATGATGATGGGGGCGGGAGGGCGGGGGGGGGGGAGCGGGGTTGCCTTAACCTCCAGCAGTCTCTTTACCTCCTTCCACCTGCCCCAACGCCCACACCCCACAGTGAGCCCGAAGCCAGCGGCTACCCAGGCTGGAAGCCAAGGACTCCATGCTGGTACCAGATCTCTTATCAGGATCTCCCAGCTGAGCACTGAGGGGAGAAACAGGACAGTGATGAGGAGAGTGCCGCTTGGCATGGTAATGCCTCGTCGGTGCTCCCATCACCAAACGTGACCTGTGTGTGGGAAGTTAGAAGCCAGCTGCCTCCGCCTGGGGAAGATGCACCAGGCCACCTCCGCCGGCCTGGGTGTGTTTGGGTTGCCCTGCGACCTACCCAGGACATTGCTCAGATGTCTCCTACCAGAGGGGCACGCCTTCTGAAGCAGGGTTCCTAATGGAACACCGAGGTACTTGCATCCAGAAGGCTCCCCGGCATTTAAGTCCTGAGATTGCATTTGCTGGGACCCTGAAAAGGCTTCCTGAGCAGAACTGAACGTAAGGGTTAGCTCAGCGTTCCACATATGACAAACTCCAAAGGAGTGAAATTTCTCCTGAACAGGGAGGACCAAAGCCAAGTGACACAAATGAAAGAGGAAAACCCCAGGCAACGTGTGCAGATGGTTCACGGCATCTCTGTTTATTTCAAAGATGGGGTGTTTTCTCTTCTTCCAGCCTCTTTAAGGAAGCCCCCTGTCCACGCCCGACCTTCTGCGAAGAGGGCGAGGTGTATCCTGGAGCCGAGGCGGCCGGTCGCTTACAGAGGGTGTTTCATGGTCACCCACACGACATGGCAGAAAACAGAACGTACCATCAGACCTCACTGATGCCATCGAGGGCTGTGGGGCACAGAGCCGCCACCTGCTCAGGTCCCCACCTCCCTCTGTGCAGACCTGCTACTTGGGTGGGGAGATGGAAGGGAAGGGCGTGTCTTTTTTTTTTCAGAGAGGAAGGGAGAGAGATAGAAACATCAGTGATGCCAGAGAATCACTGACCAACTGCCTCCTGCAGGCCCCACACCCGGGATGGAGAATCACTGACCAACTGCCTCCTGCAGGCCCCACACCCGGGATGGAGCCTGCAACCCAGACATGTGCCCTGACCAGAGATCGAACGGTGGCCTCCTGGCTTATAGTTCGATGATCAACCACTGAACCATGCCAACCGGGCTGGAAGCCTTTTCTATAGAGGAGGGTGACTCCCTCCCACACCTGCCTCACTTCGAAGAGGAGGGAGAGAAACAGCGGCCACAGGAGTGCGCACTGTTGATGGGATAAATGGTGCCATGGGGCCTCAATGACTCTCTAAGAGCCCAGACCGAGACCTTGGGAGGCTGCCTGCAGAGAAGGGACGTGGCAATGCCCCAGGTGGGCCTGCTGGCCTTGCAAGAATCAGACACTGGGCCTTTCCTGGTGAAGGCTCTAGGGAAGCCGCCCAGATCGGAGCCGAGTCCTGGCAGAAAATCAAAGGAAAATTGGTCCCAATTATCCTCCAGGGCTCCCGTTCTCTCTGATGAGTTACATTCCTGACAACACTCATCAGAGTCTAAGGCCTGTTTTCTCCAAAGGTGGACACACCACCCCTGGCATGTGCTGTGCCTGGAGTTGTGAGTGTGAGTGTGTGAGTGCACGTGTGTGTTTTAAAGTAGCGATGTAGCCTTCTTTTTAAAGTCCATGGAGCAAAGAAACAACACAGGTGGAAATAACCGGGACTTCTGAAAAGTCATTCCTGCAGGGCACCAAGTTTGCTTTTTAAGGGCTGTTTTGTCATTAAAGATAAAAGTCTTAGCAGTGTGCCCTAACTGGTTTGTCTCAGTGGATAGAGCGTCGGCCTGCGGACTGAAGGGTCCCAGGTTCGATTCCAGTCAAGGGCATGTACCTGGGTTGTGAGCACATCCCCAGTAGGGGGTGTGCAGGAGGCAGCTGATCGATGTTTCTCTCTCATCGATGTTTCTAAGTCTATCCCTCTCGCTTCCTCTCTGTAAAAAATCAATAAAATATATATATTTTTAAAAAGTCTTAGCAGTTTGGATTTCAGCCTTTGAGGCTGTCTGTCCATGGCGAGTATTTTCCCATCTTGCTGACTGAGGCCCGGCGGCCTGGACCTTGGTGAGTACAGCTCAATGGTGCCCCCTGAAGGCCAGCAGGGAGAGTGCAGGAAAAAGGAAAAGGTGAGGGCCAGGAGCCCTCTGCCCAGCGGAGGCCCAGAGGCAGAGTCAGCAAAACCAGGGAGCTGCCCGGCTCCTAGCTCCCAGCTCTGACACCAGCAAACTGCTCCTGGACGGGCCCACATAGCTGAAAAGAGATTGGGCTTTGGCATGAAACAGGCCTTGGGTTGAATTCCAGCACAGATGAGCCACTGAACCTCTCTGACTCAGTTCCCCTTTCTGCCTAATGCAACGCAGTATTTTTGGATTGCTTACTATGTGGCCGGCTCTACTCCACATGCTGAGCACGTGTTAACCCATTTAGTCCTCACAAAACTCTATGATTTACGTGCCATTATCATCCACTTTGTACACAGGAGAAAACTGAGGCCCTGAGTGAGTTAGGAGCCTCTGCAGCTGGTAGTCGGCAGAACCAGGTTTGAACTTTGGTTCAGCGCATTACCTCTGATACTTACCCGGCTGGGCCACTGGAGGACGGGGAAGAAATATGTCAACTGCCTAAATCTGAGCTTAGCACGGAATTAATGCTCAATGAGCAGCGGTTCCCATTCTTGGCCTGCCACTTCCATGTGCATGGCCATAGGCAAAACATTCTAACTTCTCCGTGCCTCAGTTTCCTTATCTGGAAAATGGGTCCATGGAAATGCCCTCCCAGGTACTCTCTAATATATATATATATATATATATATATATATATATATATATATATATATATAAAGTTTATATATATATAAACTTAAGAGACTCAGTCAATCTACTAGAGAAAGCCTGGGCCAGGCTTTAGTGTTCTTATTGTGAATATGAATCTGTGACAATGGGAGAAAAATTCGGTTCCAGGGAAACTTCCCAATTGCATGTGTCACCCACACCCACACTTTGTGACAAAGAGAAACACTTCCCTGCATACCTTCTTTTAAAGGAAAGGACAGGTGAGTTTATGAGTGGGAAGGTGGAGGCAAGAAACAGTCTTCTGTGGGCAAGGGCATCTTGAAACATCCCTTCCAGAGGGAGGCCAAACTGGGGGCCTGTCTTTAGAGAAAGGAGAGGTGCTGAGTTCCTCTCCGTGTAGCAGTTAATGAGCAGAAGCCGAAACGTCAGGGAGTCTGGTTCTCATCTCTCCCTGGGAGAGGCGCCTCTCAGCAGCTTTCCTGGGCTGCAGCCTGGGAACTCGTGTTCTGCGCCGAGAGAGCCCCCTTCTGCTCAAACGGTGGTGGTGCAACGCAGCCAGCTGCTGAGCTCTCTCTCACAGGAGATGCGGAAACTACAGAGGCCAAAGCCCACCCCTCTGGCCTGGGCAGCCCCTCTCCTCCCTGACAAGTCAGAGCCGCTCTGTCCCTCGTGTGCACACTCTAGACCACAGTGCCATCCAACAGGCTCTGCGTGGGAGCTGGTGGGGAGTGTCTCTGAGTTTCCATGAGACACTCAGAGCCCACGGCAGGAGAGAGCTGGGCACAAGTGACTATAGTATGTGCGTGGGGAGAGGGGGGCTTAGCCACTGGGCATAGTAGGGCAGTGAAGACCCTGTCTAAGGAACCAAGGAGCTATGTGAGCTATTGAAGAGGAACATCTCCAAATACAGAAGGAGCAGGTGGGCAGAGAGTGAAGAGTGCAAAGCCACAATAGTAGCCCAGAACGTTCCCCAGCTCCCCATGTCCCAGGTCCTGTGCGACCGTAGCTTATTTATGTCTCCTAGCAACACCATGAAGTGGACACCATGATCACCCCGTTCTCCAGGGGAGAGCAGTGGCCAGCAGAGGGGGGGCTGTGCCCCAGCCCTGACCCACCTGCAGCATCTGCACTCAAGGCCTGCCTCTCAAAGGTGCCCCCTGTCACCCAGCTCACCCAGGCGTCTCAGGGGTCCCTGGGACCGTGTCTCCTTGCAGGTGACCAGGCTAGGAGGGAGTTTCCTCACTGGCAGACCCTGTGGGGAGGAAGTACATACTGTTGGCTTTCTCCTCTTCTGCCTGGTCTTCCATTCGCTTAGCAAATGCATTTAGCAAATAACCGTTGGGTGCTTCTGATGGGTTCTGCGAGGCAGGTGAGATGCATGGGAAACGTGACTCCTGTGGGTCTTTGTAGGTGTGTGTCTGTGTGTGTGTTTTACTGAGGGGAAAGGGAGTGTGGAGAGAAGCGAGAAGTGACCAGAACCCCATTCTAACTACCCTCCTTGCCTCTGACTCCACTCCTCCCACAGCCACCACCCACCCCCCAGCACCCCCAAAAGCCTGCCTTCCTAGATGACCTCCAGGGAGGCAACTGAGGTGCCCCTGGTCAGCCCCTCCCAGCAGCACAGTGTCCCGGGAAACCCACAGAAATTAGAACAGATGAAACCTGCTCGGAATTCCAGCTTCCGGTTTGCTGATTGATGGACTACCTGAACCTGGGTTCGCATCCATAAAATCATGTCCCCTGCGGTGTCTCGGGGAGGCGCCATCCACCGGGGCAAGATGCAGTTGGGACTGGGTCCAGGAACCGATGTCAGGAGAAGGAGTGGTGACAGCACATGGACACTGCCCCGAGCTGGGAGCATGGAAAGAGGAAGAGGAAGTTGATGGCAGCTGGGAGCGGGCGTATAATTGAGAGAAGGGGTCGAAGGATGGGAAGGGATTTTATACATTATAAGCTGAGGGGTGTGAGCAACAGAGAGAGTGAGATTCAGACACAGGAGAGGAGAGGGTGGCTCTGGGACGACACAGACAGATGGGCCAGGGCGTCAGGCAGGTTGAATGGCCCCGGGCTATGGGAGTTCAGCGCCCTTCTGCTCTGGGCGGAGTGGGGCCACACATGACACCCTGTGAGGACCTGAGCCACCATCAGCTTGGATTCTAGAATTTACTCCTCGTCCCTGTAACAAGCATCCATGAACCCCTCCCACATGCCAGACGTGATCATGCGTGTAGGGTCCGTAGGTTCTGAAGTTTTAGTTTGGCAAGTCAACCCTGGGGCACCTCACTAGCCTCCTTTGTAGGACTGCCCGCCCAGCGGCAGCTCTGGCCTCACTGCACTGAGAGCGCCGCCTGGTGGCCACAAACTCAGCTGGCAGCAGCCAAGTCCTCCACTCACCATGTGTCCTTCAGAAAGACCTTAAAACCTCCTCTAGGCCTCTTCCCCTTCCTTTCCCTTTCTCCCCACCTGTCCCACGTGCCCCCTTGCTCTTCCTGCCCACCTGAGGTGCCACGGCAGCTTGGGAACCTTACTCTGGAAGTGCCAAAGGCACCTGGAGCCACTGACCAGAAGTACATCTGCTTCTTCCCTCTGCATTCTTTTCCCATCACCTCCAGCCTCTACAGGGGCTTCCCAGAGGACCCCTGCCCCGTGGAAGCAGGGCCACTCTCAAGCTCGGGAACGTGGCACCCTTGAGTCATCTCCCCACATACTCCGTGCCCACGAAAGCCCCTCTGAGTTCTCCTGTGAAATGTCTATGGTGTCTTCAGGGACACAGAACTGCTAAGAACCAGCCAAGGCAGACTGTGGTGTCAGTGAGGAATGTGTACCTCCTCTGCTTTCAGTTCTGAACTCCCAGCAGTCGGTCCTGCCTTCACCTCACTGAGTGCGGGCTGTGAAATGCGGATTCCTCTGCTGGGGGACCTACTGGTGGGGAGGAAGGGAGATCTTGCAGCCTTTTCATCACCTGCAGCTTTCGTACTGCCTGGAGGATCGCCACAAAGCTCAGGTGGGCCCTGAGGGCCCCTGCCTGACCGAAGCCTCTGGAATCCCACAGGGGAAGTCCGAGGCTTGGAGGTGAGTGGGGAACGGAGCAGAGAGATAAGGATAAAGGAGGAAGGAAGCAGGGAGAGAAAGGGAGGAAAGGAGCTCCCTCTGGGAGTGTTCGGGGCAACTCGACCCTCCTGTGAACGCGCTTCATCCGGGCCCAACGTCCTCACAGGACACGTCACTGGCCTCCTTGGATGGAAACAGGAAACTGGTGAGGAAGTTTAGAGGAGGAAGGGATGTTCCAGAAGATAAATGGGGGCTGCTGCCACTGTTGTTGCCAGAAAGAGGGGCGCTGAGACAATTACCTAGATGCTTAAGTGCCACCCACTGCCTTTCCCTTACAGGCCTCAGACTCCCAGCAAACACAGCTGATGCCGTGACCACCTGAACGAACCTGGATGCCTCTGTGGGCATAAGGAGCCTTCATCAGCGCAGCCAGCGTAACTCATTGAATCCTCACAGTCACATTTTGAAGCAAACATTAGCATTCCCATTTTACAGGTGAGAAAACTGAGGCTCAGAGGTTAGGTCTGTGGCCTAGATTCAAACAGCTCTGACGTGATGGAGCCAGGTTCCCAGCACAGATGGTCTGGCTCCCAGAGCTGGGCTATTGGCTGCTCATCACGTGTGCACTTTCTAAAAATGAAACCTGACCGAGTCTTGGTGCCCCCTCAGTTGTGCAGACTTATTTTTCCTTCAGCCCAGGAATATATTATTCTATACTAGTGGGTTTTTAAGTATTTACTCTCTCCTTTTTCTTTTTTTAAAAATTCTCACCTGAGCATGTTTTCCCATTGATTTTTTTAGAGAGTGAAAGGGAGGGAAGAAGGGGAGAGAGAGAGAAACATCAATGTGAGAGACACATCGATTGGTTGCCTCCCACACGTGGCCCAACTGGGCCAGAGAATCGAGCATGCAACTGAGGTACATGCCCTTGACTGGGAATCCAACCTGAGACTTTTTGGTCTATGGGCCAATGCTCTAACCACTGAGCAGCCGGCCAGGGTGACTCACTTCTTTGTGTCCTTTTTCTTTCTAGGCCATTGTTTCCGAGGCCTTTGTCTCCTCTGAAGCTCAGGATTTTCCAGTCAACTCTGCCTTCTCCTCCTTCCCACCTACGCCCCTCCCATCAGCAATTAAAGACGCTCAAGTTCCTGCAATCCTTAAAATCTATTTGTATATATTTCCAACCCCACAACTCCTACTAATCTGGTGATTGTCAGCGTTGGTTGTGCATCAGAATCCGGCAGCTTTGCAAACCCTCAGAGCTGGGGCTCAACTCCCAGAGGTTCCCATTGAATTGGTCTGGACCATGGCCTTTACACTGGGATGTTTTAGCCCCTCGCCTGATCCTACTGTACAGACAAGGTTGAGAACTGTCTTAGAACTCATTCTCTGCTCCCTTCTCTGCAAATTCCTGGGCGTTTTCCATAAAACCTGCTACCACTCCCTTTCCTCCGAACGTCTCCTAAACCACAGCCATTAGGTTTCTGCCCATCACTTTTCTGGACTAGTTCTTGACCAGGTGGTCCAGGCCCGGATGCGGCCGACTCTGATGGGCACTTTCAACCCCGGTCCTGGCTGAACTCCTGCAGCTCTGGGCACTTGCCATGAGCTGCGTCTCTTCCTTCACTCTCTTCCTCTAGAAGCCGAGACTCACCTGTTTCTCAGAAGTTCGTTCACCCAACACAACCATGAAAAGTTGGTGCCTCTGGATCTCATTTGAATTCTCCTCGAAGGCCCGTCTCCGCCATGCCCACAACTGTCATTTCCATCTCTTCTTTGGTGACTTTTGTGTTTCTCTAGCCAGGACCTTTCCTGTCAGCTGTGGGCCCACCACCTGCTCCATGTGCCCCTCCCATGTCCTGAGCCTCTCCCAGCCAGGCCAGTTGCCACACTGTGTGCGTGAGAATCTCTCAAGCCCCAGTCTCCATCCACATTCACAAAGCCAGGAACAAGGCTTCTTGCCGTCCACATTCTACCTGTCACTAAGCTCTGTTCACGGTGCTTCCTCACCTCCTTTTCCTCCTCCCATCTCCACCACCACCACCCACACCAGCGGCCGGAGTCTCTGTTAGTACCTGCAGCTGGTGTCCTCCCACTCATCCACGTCTCAGGTGAGCTCTATAGGCCACAGGTCTCTGCCATCAGCCCCCCACAGAACTCTTGGATGAATCCCCATTTGTCTCAAGAGAAAAATAGCCCTGGTTAGTGTTGCTCAGTGGTTAGTGTGTTAGCGCTCGAACTAAAGGGTTGGGTGTTCAATCTGCATTCCTGGTCACAGCACATGTGGGAGGCAACCAATTGATGTGCCTCTCTCACATCAATGTCTCTCTCTCTCTCTCTCTCTCTCTCTCCTGCTCCTTCCCTCCCTTCCTCTCTCTCTAAAAAATATCCTCCGGTGAGAATTAACATACACACAAAAGAGAGAGAGAGAGAGAGAGAGAGAGAGAGAGAGAGAGAGAGAGAGGAAGAGAAGAGAAGAGAAGAGAAGAGAAGAGAAGAGAAGAGAAGAGAAGAGAAGAGAAGAGAAGAAAAGAGAAGGGAAGGTCCCTCCTGGTCTGGTCCTTGTCCTTCTATTTGCTTCACTCCCACCACTCTCCTCTCAGCCTCACCTCCTCCACTCTCCCCTCACTCCCTGTATTCCAACCCTGGTGCCCTCCAGCCCCGCAGATGTGCACGTTCTCCTGACCTTTACCCATTCTTTTTCCACCTCCACAAAGGATCTCTTCTCCCTGCACCCTCTCCGTCCCTCCAGCTACCTTTGCCTATCCCACTTGGGCATCATTTCAGCATGGAACCCTTCCCTTCACTGAACACCCTGTCCCCCCTGTCTGTCGCAGGTCTAGATGTAGTCCACGCCATTCAGACAGCATGCACATGCTTTCCTTTCACATAAGCTCAATGTGGAATAATACATCTCTTTGTGGATTTCTGATGAATGCCTACCTTCCGCAACAGGCTGAGCCCCCAAGGCAGGGACTGGTGTCGATTTTTACTCATTGGCCCAGAACATATAGTCCATGCTTAATATATGTTTGCTTAATGAAATTAGATCAAAAAACTATTTCATATAACACAAGTGATTAGAAATTAAACTGTAAGAAATTATAAAGGAATATGCAAAACATAAACCTATATAATGTTAAGTTTAATTTTAGCAGCTTCGAAAGTAAATATAAATGCTTTCAACATGCTACATTTTAAAAAATTAATGATTGCATAGAGAGATGAACATTTTTATATAATATGATGTTCAGAAAAAGGAGGATATAGAGCTATGTGTAATAAAATCTTAATTTTTACATTTTCTTCAATAAAAGCTGGAAAGGAATCCCCAAAATTTTAATAGCAATTACTCTGGGTAGCAGAATTATGAGTGGCTTTTATTCCCTTCTTTATGTTTCTCAGAATTCTCTAAGTTATTTGTAAGGAAAATATATTACTCAGAAAAAAAGTTATATCAGTCTATTATACTTTCTGCTACAGATTACAGAAAACCAATCTCAAAGTGGCTCAAACAATAACAGGAATTTATGACTAATGTAACTGAGAATGCTTGGTTATGGCTTCATCATGGCCCTGGCTTGATTTCCTGCAATTATCTTGCACGTGGTCTATTTCTACGTTTAGCTTCTGTCCCAGATTAACTTCCCTCATAATGGCAAAGTGGCTGCAGTGGCTTTAGGCTTCTCATCCTTACCTCCTCCAAAACAGGAGAGAAAGCACCCATGTGCCACTCTGATTGGACCAGCTTAGAGCCCAGCCTGCTTCTGAGCTGATCACTATGGCTACTAGTTCATTTTTCCATAGTTGGAGCTGGAGATGCAGTCACATTCCCAAGAGCATGTGGATCACTGAACAGAAATTCAGGCTATGGGAAATAGACACAGAGGGAAAGGGTGTTTGCAGATATGTCTGCTATAAACATCCTATATAATAAAAGGCTAATATGCAAATTGACCGAACGGCAGAACGACCAGTCGCTATGACGCGCACTGACCACCAGGGGGCAGATGCTCAATGCAGGAGCTGCCCCCTGGTGGTCAGTGTGCTCCCACAGGGGGAGCACCACTCAGCCAGAAGCAGGGCTCATAGCTGGTGAGCGCAGCAGCGGTGTCAGGAGCCTCTCCCGCCTCCATGGCAGCACTAAGGATGTCTGACTGATGGCTTAGGCCCTCTGGGAAGCAGGCCTAAGCCATCAATTGGACATCCCCCAAGGGCTCCTGGACTGCGAGAGGGTGCAGACTGGGCTGAGAGACCCCCTGAGTGCACGAATTTCATGCACTGGGCCTCTAGTTGTAAAATAAAATGCTCACTTAACCCATTGAAAAGACCAAAAGGCACTATGATGCAGTGAAAAGGGCCTTGGTACAAGATAAGATCCCATCCCCCCTCCCCCCCGCCACACACACACACTTCTTTTCAACATCATCCTGGAAATAATACGAACGCAATGAGGAAAGAAAGGGTCTCCAGACTGGGAAGGAATACATAAAATTATATGTTCACAAATGGCATGATTGCCTCTGTAGAAAATCCAAAAATATTAAGGAAAAACCTGCTGGAACTAATAAGAGATACAGCAAGATTGCCATGTACAAAGTTTATACAAAAGTCAATTGCTTTCCTATAAACCAAAAACAAACAGGTAGAATTTGAAATTAAAAACAATACCATTTACATTAGCAGCTGAAATACTTAGGTATAAATCTAACAAAAAATATATGAGATATTTATGGGGAAAACTGTGAAACTCGGATGAAGAAAATCAAAAGAACTAAATGGGAAGACTTAATATTGTCAAGATGTCAGTCCTTTCTGACTTGACCTACAGATTCAATGCAATCCCAATCAAGAGCTCAGCAAAGTTATTTTATGACTAGCAACACACTGATTCTCAAGTTTTAGAGAGAGGTACGAGACCCAGAATAGAAGGAGAAAAACAGTGCTGGAGATCTGAGAATACCTGACTTCAAGGCTTACTATAAAACTACAGTAATCAAGACAGCATGCTATTGGCAAAAGAACAGACATATAGATCAATGGAACAGAACAAGGAGCCCAGAAATAGACCCACAGAAGTATAATCAACTGATCTTTGACGAAGGGGCCAAAGCAATACAAGAGAGAAAAGGTCATCTTTTCAACAAATGGTGTGGAACTACAGGACATCCACATGCAAAACAAGTGAACCTAGACACAGACCTTATACCCTTCACAAACATTACCTCAAAATAGATCATTGAGCTCAATGTAAAATGCGAAACGATCAAACTCCTAGAACAGTGACTTTCAACCAGTGTGTCACCAGAATTTTTAAAACATGCAATACCTGACTATTTAGTCAGGGGCACTGACCTCTTTTTCCTTAGATTGTCAAATAAAAACATGACACCAACCAACACAACAATGGCCATCTGGTGCCAATGAATCAAAATTATACCTGTGTGTTTTTTCTGTCAGATTGACAAAAATATATATATTTTTGGTGTGCCACGGGGTTTTAGTAATTACTTTCTGTGTGCCATGAGTTGAGAAAGGTTGAAAATCTCTGTCCTACAAGTGACATAGAAGAGAACCTGGATAATCTTGGGTATGGTGATGCCTTTTTATTTTTTATTTTTAAATATATATACATTGATCTCAGGGAGGAAGGGAGAGGGAGAGAGATAGAAACATCAATGATGAGAGAGAAGCATTGATCAGCTGCCTCCTGCATGCCCTCTACTGGGGATGGAGCCAGCAACCCAGGCATGTGCCCTGACTGGGAATTGAAC
Source organism: Myotis lucifugus (assembly GCF_000147115.1). Lineage (NCBI taxonomy): Eukaryota > Metazoa > Chordata > Mammalia > Chiroptera > Vespertilionidae > Myotis > Myotis lucifugus. The sequence goes on from NW_005871298.1 coordinate 936,109, forward strand.
CGTGACCTCCTGGTTCATAGGTCGACACTCAACCACTGAGCCACGCCAGCCGGGCTGGTGATGCCTTTTTCAAGTACAATACCAAAGACACAATCCATGACAGAAATAATTGGTAAACTGAGCTTCACTAAAATTAGAAACCTCTGCTCCGTGAAAGACAATAGCAAGGGAATTTTAGAAGAAAAGCCATGGAGATGATGCAGGCGTCCCAGGGTTACAGAGACCCGAAAGTCCACGATTCACTGTGGGCTCTTGGCTTCGTGCAGGAAAGAGTTCAAACACAAGCCAGCCTAGAGTTTAAAGTGCAGGAGAGTTTAGTATGCAGCAGTGAGGTGGAGATTGGCGCCTTCGCAGACAGAGCAGCCCCTCCCTCGTGGGATCTACTTCTTTTATTGAGGCTCATTTAATTGAGGGCTGGGGGGAGGAACAGTCAGGATTTTTCTGAGAAAGGGGTGGAGACATCTCAGAAGATCCATGTAGGTCATGTTGTGCCTTTAGATGGGCTTTTCTTTTCCAATCCTGGTGGCTCCGGGTGCTTCGTTTAGTATGCTAATGTATTACAACGAGTGTATAATGAGGCTAGGGGTTACCACAAGATGAAATTAGTCTCCATGTTGGCTCCAGCTGGTCTTCTGCTGGTTCTAAGCCATGAATCAGTTGGAGGTTGGTCTTATTATCTTCGTGATAGTCCTTGTAGCCCTTATTCGTTACAGCTGTCTTGCCACATACCTTATCTCGGATTGGGAAAAGATATTTGCAGGAGACACATTGATAAAAGACTGTTGTTTAAACTATATAAAGAATATTAAAACTCAGCAATAACAAAACAAACAGCCAGCCTGGCGGGCATGGCTCAGTGGTTGAGCGTTCACCTAGGAACCAGGAGGTGATGGGTTCAATTCCCAGTCAGGGCACATGCCCGGGTTGCGGGCTCGATCCCCAGTAGGAGGCGCGCAGGAGGCAGCCGATCAATGCTTCTCTCTCATCATTGATGTTTCTATCTCTCTCTCCCTCTCTCCTTGAAATCAATAAAAATATATATTTTTAATACAAGAGGGAGAATTTGCTCATAAGATGGAGTCAGATTTGTCTGCCCATTGCACCGCTCTTATCTGGCTCTTATAATTTCATACACCCACCTCTTCTGAGATGGTCCCTGAGCCTTAGAAGAGGCACTTTGGGTGTTCAATTTATAAGCAGAGACCACAGCAACAGTAGAAGAAGCAAGGTGAAGGATACCTATACCCTAAGTAATAATCGGAGCAAAGCATAAGTTAGTCTCTGAGTCTGTCAGACTGTCAGTCACGAAGACCTCCAGATAAAAGGCTCCGGGCTTCATTCCTGCTGGGAGGAAGGCAGGCAGCGACAATCTGACAGTTTCCTCTGAGTTGCAGGCAAACAGTCCCTGATGATGTCATCAGGGGCTCAAGCAAGCTGTCTGTGTGGCCTCCACAGCATCAGTCACCAAAACTGTCGAAGCAAGAGCTGCTGTAATGATTTCTCTGAAATTTACATTATGTGGTCTGGCTGCAGTCTGCAATTGCAAGTCTCAGAAAAAAACATAGTTCTCAATAATTCCAAGGCAAAGGATGGGAGAGAAATAAAACACTAGTTCAGACGGCTGAAGCCAAACACTTCCACTAGAAAAATTCAGGATCCAGCCCAGTTCACAGGTGAACAAGAAAACATTAAAGATAATGAACCAAACTGGAATTTTAAAAATATATTTTATTGATTTTATTACAGAGAGGAAGGGAGAGGGATAGAGAGTTAGAGACATCGATGAGAGAGAAACATCGATCAGCTGCTTCCTGCACACCCCCTACTGGGGATGTGCCCGCAACCAAGGTACGTGCCCTTGACCGGAATTGAACCTGGGACCCTTCACTCCACAGGCTGACGCTCTATCCACTGAGCCAAACCGGTTAGGGCCAAACTGGAATCTAATATCCACAGTTTGGGATTATGGTTTCCATAGGAACAGCTTTTCCTCTCTAAACTCACCCTCATTTTATCCAAGACAGCCAGGTTAGAGACTAATTCATTGCCTACGTCGTCTCAATCAATCTGACCTGTTATTTGTATAAATAGGACAAGAATAGCAATTGATCATTTAGGCTCTTTTAAATCTGTTTCGCTGGAATGTCATAGGGCAGTGATGGCGAACCTATGACACGCGTGTCAGAGGTGACACGCGAACTCATTTTTTTCGTTGATTTTTCTTTGTTAAATGGCATTTAAATATATAAAATAAATATCAAAAATATAAGTCTTTGTTTTACTATGGTTGCAAATATCAAAACATTTCTATATGTGACATGGCACCAGAGTTAAGTTAAGGTTTTTCAAAATGCTGACATGCCGAGCTCAAAAGGTTCGCCATCACTGTCACAGGGAATCTCCAGGTTGAGCCTCTCAGGGCTAAGATGTCCAGCCACATAGTTGCCATCTTCATTTGCCTGCAATATCGGTAGATTTGGGTTAATTTCCCAGCTTCTCAAGGTTCCCTAAAACGTCCTGAGATTCTTCCTTTGTCGTCTCCCAGGAAATACTGCTATGAACCATGTAATCAAACTTTTCTTCAAAGGCTCCAAGAGCTTATCCTCTCTGCCACCCCCCCCCACCTTCATCCCAATAAAATGTTGCCTGGGATCCCAGCATCAGGGAAAACAACCTCCTTGGAAAAACTAAATTCTTACCTCTTATCCCAACTCAACAAGCAGGCCATCGCTGTTTCTTGTGAGCACTGCGGTCTTGTTTGACAATATAATGAGGTCTGGCTAAACAGATGAAAAATGCCTTAACCTGAGTGTTTATCTCAACCCTGCCAAAGCTTTCAGCCCCCCAGGCACTCCCATCTCGGCAGAGAGGGTCAAGAACCTTCGTTGCAGCCCCTGGCTCGGAGCTGGCGTCTTGCTACACCCGGCCACTCTTGCAACAGCAGAAGGCAGGAGTTTCTGTCAGTTTGAATTTCCTGAAATGCACTGGCCTGTGTCACGGTCTCAATGGTGTCTCAAATCCCTGGCATCGAATGAGAAGAGAAAAGGGAAAGTTAGTGCCAGCAAAGCAGGGTGGAGAGTGTTGCTCAACAATGTCCACCTGGGGCAGAGCTGGATGCGTTGGACCCAGCCAACAAGTACACCTACCGGTAAGAAGGCTCTCTGCCATGGTTCTAGAGCAGTAGTTCTCAACCTTCCTAATGCCGTGACCCTTTAATACAGTTCCTCATGTGGTGGTGATCCCCAATTTCATTGTTACAAATTGAACACAATTAAAGCATAGTGATTAATCACAAAAACTATATGTAATTATATATGTGTTTTCCGATGGTCTTAGGCGACCCCTGTGAAAGGGTCGTTCGACCTCCAAAGGGGTCGCGACCCACAGGTTGAGAACCACTGATCTAGAGACACAAACACACAGTCTAGGCAGCATTTGCAATTCAGGTGACACACCAGCCATTCCTTTCAAGTCAAGTCTACAGAGAACATCGTGAAAGGAAATTGGAAAATTATCCAATTAATGCAAACAAGGATAATTTTGAATGAAAAACACAACTTAACATATAAATATGTATATGACTACTTTGACCCATTCTATGATTTCCAACCAATCCACCCTTCCAACCAGCTCATTCTCTTAGCGCTTGTCTCACTGTTGCACACACCCTTAGCATTTGTCTCACTGTGTTGTGATTGTCTACTGACAATCACACCCCCCACCTGACTGAGCTCCTTGAAAGCAAGGAATTGCCATCTGCCACAGACCTTCATTCTTTGCTTTGGATGGTGAATAGTAGAATAAGGTATTTGAGAAAGAACACACAAAAAATATGCAGTGAGAGCAGCACTTGGAGTCTCCAGGAACCACTGTAGGAACAGATTATCATGCATGCTTAGCAAATGTACTCCAAATAAAGGTGTGTTTTTTCCCCACTTCAATATGATTTCCCCAACTGCTTCAGAGAGAAGTCACCTTCACTTCCACTTTCTGGTCCAGTGCTGGGTCATGGTCTTCAGTTGTTAATTTGCCTGTGCTTTCCCCACCTAGATTTTTTTTTTATATATGCTTTTATTGATTTGAGAGAGAGAGGAAGAGAAAGATAGAAGCATAAATGAGAGAAACATTGATCGACTGCCTCCTGTACGCTCTCTACTGGGGATTTAGCCTGCAACCTGGATATGTGCCCTGACTGGGAATTGAACCAGTGACCTCTGGGTGCCTGGGTCCATGCTCAACCACTGAGCCATACCAGCTTGCTCCTCCCCCCATCCCAGCCTCCAGATTTGATTTTACAAAGGATCAACTGATTTCCAAGAAGACTGTTGAAGGGGTAAAAAGATACCAATATAACTAGATATTCAGAAGGTTTGTAGGAAATATTTCAGCATTATCTTTACCTGGCATTTATTTTCTTCCAATGGTTCATTTTATTTTAGAATGCCTTGCACTGTATGAGATCAGAATGAATTGCTTGGATTGGAATAGATTGAATTGGAATGGAATGGAACGGAACGGAACAGAACAGAATGAAATGGAATGGAGTGGAGTGGAGTGGAATGGAATGGAATTAATTGGATTGGCACTGTTTACTTCCACGCATTGCCTCATCCACTACAGTGTAAGCTCCTTGAAGGCAGGGAAGGAACTTGAGTTTTTACCATAGTTACTGGATATTTGCAGAATAAAAAAGTAAAAGAGGTATTTGGGGACAAGCCCAAAAGGGTCTAGGTTACACCTATCATTTATATTTTGTCCTTCTTTGAGGTGAATGATGTTGCCCTTTGTTGTCTTCAATAAGGCTGGACATTGTCATTTAGGAGAAAACTATAAACCTTAAGTGCCTGTGTGAAGTTTTTGTGTTTATTTGTTTGTGGGGTTTTATTTCCTTTTTAAAGTGTGCATAATTAAACCAATACCAACTACGTTCGTTTTCAATGTATAAATAAGTAACTAGGCAATAAATTGTGTAAATTGCCTTCCCCAAATGGGAGCATGCCCAACACCCAAGGCAGTCACATCTATCTATCTATCTATCTATCTATCTATCTATCTATCTATCTATCATCTAAAAGGTTAATATAATATGCAAAGTGTCCCCTTGGGAGTTCAACAGGGAGACCAGGAGTTTGATCACTCACTGTGACATGCGCTGACCACCAGGGGGTGGTGCGGAACGAAGGAAGGCCCCAGCCGGCAGCTGGAAGGCCCTGATAGGCCCTGATCACCGGACAGGCTTAGGGACCCTACCATGCACGAATTTCATACACGGGGCCTCTAGTCTTAAATATAAAAAGAAAGCCCACAGTGTAGCCGAGATGCAATAAAGGAGGGAAAGCAAACAGTGGCATCGAACAGGGTGAGGGGCAACCCTGGCAAGGACAAAGGAGATGTGCGTTAGTTCTAGCATTTTCCACAATGTTAGAAGCAAAAGACAGCTGCAGGTTCCTCAGAAAATTGCCATGTCCCCTTTAAAAATGACCTCTCCAGTTATCATCGGGGCAGCTCACGTCTCAGGGGTCGTTAACCTTCTGCTCTCCATCCCTAACCCTGGGGCTCGGGGAGTGTCTCTCTAAGAGACTCGCTGCCAGAGGGGGTCAGTGTTTCCTCTTAGGAGCCCCCAGAGCAAATGACTGAACAGATTAGGACGGATTAGACAGATAACAACTCAGACCCTTTTACAAGCACATTTTTCACTTGACACTCAAGTTCCCTCCTGTGCCCCACAGTCTCACACAACCCGACGACTGGATAATATTACTGAAATATCTGCGCCAGCCGAGTGCGTGGAAGTGCACGCGGCCAGATGTTCTTGTAACCCTGTTTTACTGAGTTATTTATATCCATATAATATTTGACATTTCCTGTGTTGTTAAAGAGTTGGGGGCCCTTGACGTATTTTTTAAGAGAACAGTGCCGACTTTTCTTTTCTTTTTTTCTTTGATGCCCAGCACCAGAAATAAGTAATATGGAGAGGGGTTGTATTAAACAGATGCGGAGGTATCGAATCTTTACCTTGTTTGAGTGCCTTTCATCTTAAATGATCTTCATGAACAGAAAGAGGCTAGACTGAACACGTGAACTGAACCTACCATTCCATAAGGGCACAAGCCCATGGGCCTAAGATAAGTCAGCCAACAGACAAAAAAAATTTTTTAATGAATGTTGAAAGTATAATCCACATTTCTGGAGCTAAACTTTATGGATACATGAACTCAATCTTATCTTTGAACTTGATAGATATGCAAAGGGCTGGTTAAAATTTTTCCAGGGAAGTATTAGCTGGCAGATTTCTCTGGCTTAAATGAAATAATGGAAACTTTATAGAGGTGGAAGTATTTGGTTGGGCCTAAGCGGTAAGAATATTTAAACTGTATATGAAACTTGATATCCTAGAAGGCTATCCTTCTGTTTTCTTTGTTTATTATAAGGCTCTAGTCACAAGTCATTTTTTATTTTATTTTAAGATTCCCAAATTTTAGAAAAGTTTCCCTGTTATAGGATAGGACAGGGGAGGGGGCCTGGTCTACAGTCAGTTCTTGGTATCTCCGGCTACTCAACACTGAAAAAAACACACAGAAAAATACAATGTGAATGAGTTGGGGTCTCTTTGGCCTTCAAAGTTGTTTTACAAATTGTCTCAAAACTCCCTATGTTCGTGTTTGTTTTTTTTTAAAGATCAGCTTTCTTTTCTAAAAGCCGAGTACATATGCACATGTCATTGTGCAGAGAAACATCCCAAATACATTGTCTTCCATTGTGCCTTACCCCTGCTCACCCCATTCTGTAACCTCGCTCTGAATCCGAGGCCCCTCCTGACAAATCAAGAGCCCAAGGAAGCCGCCTGCTCCAATGCAGCAGTCAAATCCTTTGCAAATCCTCTAAGCTGTGATAAGTCGCTAATCTTCAAGTAATGGACAGATCCTCTTGGAGCAGATAGGTCAGGACGGCGTTCAGAGCACAGGCTTGCTCCTCTGTATCACCAATTCCCCAGCCCCTTCCACCAGGGACAGCAGACTCTGCGCTGAACCCTTCCAGCGTTGCTCCACGGCAACAATGGGGGTGGGGGAGTCGCATCTGGGAGGCCAGCGTGGTCTGGACCAGGGTTTTATTTTGGATCTGCATCTCCCAGATTCTTCCTGACCCTAGTTCGGCCACTAGACTCTGGCCCCCCAGTCGAGATCCTTTTCCACCTCTTAAATCCTTGCTATTTTTCCTCCTACACATAGTCAGCCCACCACTGTTTTCCTGGAAAGTCTCTGAATTTTGTTGTTGTCCATCTTTGCTTCTTTCCTATTTGCCTCAGAACCTTCTCCCTACTTCTACTGATAAACTCTCACTCTAGAAAATCTCCAGGCGGAGACACCTTAGTTCGCTTGGACAACAGTCAGAAGCTGTTGGCCAAGGTGTTTGGGAAGAGGTGGAAAGAATTCTGTTCACAGTCTACACATCCAGTATATTCCCAGGCCAGCATTTCCCATCCTGAAGTATAAATTTCAGCACCAAATGCAATCTTCTATGTCATCAGGCTCCCTTATATGAAACAGAGACTCAGGTCCTGAAGATATGCCTCCAGAAAAATCCAGCCCTTGCTTCAAAGTTATGAACTGATTCACCTGGTTGGAGCCTAGAGTTTCAAAAGAAAGGTCCCAAGGTTTGACACTGGGGTGGACAAGTTCATTTCACAGAAAGACTTGCACAGCCACAAATACCACCATGAACCTCGCAACTTCTCCAAGAAAATTAGGCTAACAGATGTGGATAACTTAGGATAATCCATCAACACCATGTGGGAAAAAAGCAAACAAAAAAATATTATATTGGGGTTGGGAACAGTAACATTCTCAAATGTGAGAAATGTATGTTGAAGTCTAAAGAGTGATAGCCACCCAGATAATGGAGAGAAAAATGATGTCGATTCCAGAAGAGTTAGGAGCCATCTCTGCAGCGCATCACCGACTCCAGCATAGGAGAACTGAAATAAAAAAGGAGATGAGCCTAACGTGGTGTGTGTCATATAATAAGCACCCTGCAAGCTATGGCTAGAACCACTATGGTTATTATATCAGGGGTAGGTGAACCCTCGCCTTCCAATAGAGAAATGGAGGCACAAAGAAGAAAACGTTGCCTTACAGGCCAAAACCATCTCTTCTGCTGCCTCTAATCTCTACTCTCGAAGCAAATACTATCAGAGTGGCCAGAGCAGCCACCGTTCAACTCCCAATTCCCATCCTCTGAATAGAACATTCAGAAAGGCTTAAAAAACAAACATCCAGTCACCAGATGTCCTTAACATCTGGCTAAAGCCATAAAACTATCCTCTACCACCACTACCTCCTTCCTAACTCCGAAGTGTAGGGGGGGGAAAACTCATGAAATCTCTGACGCAGTGAAATAGGATCTTGGCGTATCCATCTTTGTGACTTTTCCTTTCTTTGCTGTATGTCCTGCATCTCTCCTCGTTATTCAGAGGTATCCACGTGGCTGTAAGGAAAACATTGACTCTTATACCAAGAGGACTTAAAAAAAAACACTCTGAAATTCAATTCTTTTAAAAATTCTAACGTAAGCTCCTGGAAATCAAAAGGGAAGGCTCTAGCCTGGCCAGCATGGCTCAGGGGTTGAGCGTCGACCTATGAACCAGGAGGTTGTAGTTCGATACCCGGTCAGGGCACATGCCCGGGTTGTGGGGTGTGCAGGAGGCAATGATTCTCTAGCATCATTGATGTTTCTATCTCCCTCTCCCTTTCTCTCTGAAATCAATAAAAAAAATATTTTTAAAAAATGGGAAGGTTCTGAGGGTAATGTGTCTGCCAGAGCAAAGGGGATGGAGGATTAGAAGGGGAGAAAATGATGATGTTCTCTACCCTAAAGAGACTTGGTAATGATAGCCCGGGTTGGCAGTAGAGGAACAAAGGTGCTAAGATCAGAACCTTGGAACATGTCAGGGGCCAAGACAACGGAAATAGAGGTGAGGAGATGAGGGGGAGGGAGAGGAGTCCGAATGCAGATGGTCTAGCCTCACCAGTGGCTAACTGTGAGGATCCCATGAAAACAATGCCTGAACACCACCCAGCACTGTTCAATAGACACACAGCAGCTGACCTCAGCTCCTCCAGGTGAGGGCCCTTCATCATCAGGCTCTTGCAAGAGGCAGTGGCACCTCTAGTAGAAAGACACCTGGCCAGATCCAGGGCTTTGCTGGGCCCCAGCTGGGGATCTTTGTGAACATCCAGGACACTCACACAGACCCCCTGGAACAGAATGGGGTGCCTGACTCCTCGCCGAGCAGGGATGGTACAGCTCAGCACTGCCTGTGGGGGATGGCCAGACCAGCGTCTCAGCCTCGGCACTGTTGCCATTGGAGGCCGGTCGTTCTTTGCTGCGGGCACTGCCCTATGCATTGGAGGGTGTTTACCAGCATCCCTGCACTTGACCCACTACATGCCAATAGCACACACACCACCTCCTTGTCGTGACCCTCAGAATGTCTCCACTCATGGTCAACAGTCCCCCGTGGGGGTCAGGGGTGCAAAGCTGTCCCCATTTGAGAACTATTGGTGTAGACCAGCGGTTCTCAACCTGTGGGTCGCGACCCCTTTGGGGGTCGAACGACCCTTTCACAGGGGTCGCCTAAGACCATCGGAAAACACATATATAATTACATATTGTTTTTGTGCTTAATCACTATGCTTTAATTATGTTCAATTTGTAACAATGAAAATACATCCTGCATATCAGATATTTACATGACGATTCATAACAGTAGCAACATTACAGTTATGAAGTAGCAACAAAAATAATTTTATGGTTGGGGGTCACCACAACATGAGGAACTGTATTAAAGGGTCGTGGCATTAGGAAGGTTGAGAACCACTGGTGTAGACGGTAAGGAGTCCCTCCCTTATTACACTGAATCAGTGTTGTAGGGATAGACATTAGATCACTTACAGCTACAATTAGTGACAGCAAGCCGCTACCTCAGACACTGTCCCAGTCAGTGAGTTTATTTCCGTCGTCTCCAAACATTGGAAGCACCTACTGCTTCCATTCATTCCCCAGCACACACACACAGCGCACATGCGCTCACATACACTCCACAGACTTTTAGGGATGTGGGATAGACCAGCTCCAGCATAGGCTATTTCCTTTCTGCGTGCAGCAAATAAGTACAGCAGTCAGTGGTGAAGGGACCATTTGTATTAGCTTAAGGACTCAGGGTGCTCTGTGAGGAAGCTACGTAATGAGTAGTAAAACTGAAAATGGAAGCAAGTCCATTCCAGAATTTGGGATTGGAGGAGATGTTTGTGGAATTGACAATTTCTTGAATACAGGCTGGGACAATTATTAGCCTCAGATATTTACTAGTAAGTCCTCCCCCTTTTCCAGATGTATCGTATTAAAAGAAATTCTTAATTTTCCTAATGCTTTTTCTTCATCTGCAAAATGGGGATATAATAACATTATATTATAGGGGATGCGATACAGATAAAATGAGCTAAGCCATTATAACAATTAGCCCAGGCCTGACACTTAAAAATCTCTCAATGGAGTCAACCACTTTCATTTTCATTATAATAGAAGAGCAGATGGAAGGAACAAATGATGGTACGGTAATAACATTTCACCCATGTTTTGAAGCTCTGACTTATAAGATGCTTGTTCAGCCTTGTGATATAGACACAGTGGCCATTACACCCCTTTGACACAGGCATCAGTACAGAAGGTTGGCCAGATTCGCTCCTGGACACATGAGTAGTGCATGGTAACCTAAGACTCCAGGCTAGATCCCTGGATTCCTACCTGAGTTCTCTTCTCAGGCACCACGCCCACCCTACACCATGCTGAGTGTCTACACCCAGATCCATTAGATGGTTTCAGCTGCCCTGGTCAGCTTACCCATCAGGAAATAATGTTTGCTCATCTGATCGGATGTCCAGAGATTGGGCAGATTTCAAGAACATGCAGTCAAGACCCTGACTACATTTCCCAAGATTCTCTGCAGCTGCCTTCCTCTGGACAGCAGACTTGGTCTCAGAGCTGCAACCCTCATAGTCACAAAAAGACCACCAGCAGAAGCAGAGGCAGAAAGAGAGAAATAGCTACTTACTGCTCCTCTTCAAAGTGAGTAAGAACATCCCCAGAAGCCTCTACAATCTTTGCCTGAAACAAATGTGATCGGGAAGGATGGAAATGCCCTGATTCGTGTAGTCAAACCATAGCCCATCCTTGGAGCTGGAATCTCAGGCAGTGTGGGACAGTGGTTTGCACCATGCTCAGATCCATTCAGTTAGGAGGAAGGAGGGAAGGGAAGTTAGTGGGCGGCTCTCACACCCTTCATGGTGTTTAAGACTTAAAGCTTTGACTTTTCTTGTAGTAGTCATCATTTAAAAAAAAGTTTTAGATGAATCTAATAAAACCCTCAACAAGGAAGTGAGATTCGAGAAGAGTTCTGAGAGAATGGAGGGCATCCTATACCCCAGAATGTCTCCTAGAGACATTTCCCAACACCAGGCACAGCAACAGATGTGCATGAAGAGAAGCTAACTACATGAAGTCCTCAAAACGATGCGAATCCCACGTAGCGATTTCCCAAGACTCAGACAACAGCTTCTTGGTCTTCGCTGCCTTGACTTTGGTCTGAGCAACAATTGCAGCTCCACGCCCTCGGTTTATTTTTATGAACAGCGTCTCCCCTGCAACATCCCAAATCGTCAGCAGTTCTTCCAGGGCTGGGTGTGCTCTCTGTCTGCAGGTTTTAGCAGAGCTGATCCGCAGCTACCGCCCAATGGTCCAGACACGTCCCTGGAGAGCAGAGATGAAGAGCTGAGAAACCCTTCTCCGCCGCCTACGAGAAATGACGACGAGAAATGCTTTCCTCATGGCTTTGGGGCTCATGTTCAGCCAGTGGTGAAAGCCACTGCTCCCATGCACGGTGCAGGGCAGAAAGAGGAAATCCAGGGAGGCTAGAGGGGAGACACATCCTGACAGGTGGAAGAAGAACAGAGGAGAGAGAAGAGGGGCTGGGTACGTGGGTTTTGCTGCTGCACTGCTTCCTGAGCATGCCCAGTTCCCACCCAGAGCCCACACCCCGCAGGAAGGGACAACTGCCGGATGCCCAGTGCAAGGCCCCGTATGCAACCTCCACCACCCTTCACCCAGCACAAGGTCCCAGCCCTTATCCACTCACAGGTGAGGCCTAAGAAGTAATATCACTCAGGAAAGAACAGAACCCCAAGAAGGCTGATCCTATCCTATAATAACTGGGCTGCCCACTAAGTTCTACCCCAACTCTCCCAAATGACTTGTCGCCACTGCTCCTCCAGTCCCATCCACTCTTTCTAGCACTCAGTTACTATCCATTCAACCGGCAGGTCTGTAGCCACAGCCTCCAGAACGTCAGTCACAAAAACAACATTGGGTGGCGGGGATTTGGGGGGGGGGGGGGGGTGGGGAGAGGGGCAAAAGAACAAGAGAAAGCTGCTTGTTTGTGAAATGGTTCCAGGCCCACCATTTCATTCATCTTCATCAAGGGACCTGCACAGCCGGTCTCAGACCCGGGGCCCAGGTCTGAGGTCAGCTGGTCTACCAGAGGCACTGCCTGCCCCGGGCCCAGCCTCACTCCACACATGTGCTCGCGAAGTGACGCGCACTCCAGCCTTCTGTTTCTGTTTATTTGTCTTGCGTTGTGTTGTTTTATTAACCAGAACTTGAAAAGGAGGCTTTCTTTCTTGTGTTGCCATTTGGCAGAAGACTAGAGGTTACAGTAGCAGGCAGAGCCTAAACACTTTTTTTTTTTAAGTCTCCATGGAAGTTCCTTCCAGAGAGAAAAACTATATCCGATTCCCCGTCTCCCATTGAACCTCGGAAGGACTTCCCACACCTTACCTTCAAATAACAGAACCCCGGCCAACGCAAATGGAAAAACATAAATTTTTGCACGTAAAATGAAAACTCAAGGGGTGCAGACAGGCCTGTGTCAACAGGGTATTGTGAGCTATCAGTGAATTTTTAGAAGCAGGTTTGGAGGCCTGGTTCTCTGCTCAGGGACCTGGGGCATGTATTTTGGGGGCCTCAGCCACCCAGGGCTATCTTCACCTCATTTTCAACAGTAGATAGGAACCCCACTCAAAAGACCAGGCAAACAAAGGCCCAGGTGGCGGGGAACGACTTACACTCATTCCCAGTGATTAAAGAGCAGAGATGAATGTCTAGACAGGACAAGCCCCGGCTCACCGATGCCTCTCAGGGTGGACTCTGACCCTCGTCCTTCCTGATCTGCATTGCTCGGTTTTCACTCACTGGCTCCCTCCCTAGAATTCAGTACTGCCTCGTTATTAGACATGGCTTTTTTTAAAAATGTATTTTTATTGATTTCAGAGAGGAAGGGAGAGGGAGAGAGATAGAAACATCAGTAGTGAGAGAGAATCATTGATCAGCTGCCTCCTGCAGGTCCCACACTGGGGATCCAGCCTGCAACCCAGGTATATGCCCTGACCGGGAATCGAACCCTGACCTCCTGGTTCATAGGGCAGCGCTCAACCACTGAGCATGCCCAGGATGGGCTGTGTATTACTTTTGTCTCTTTCCATCATTGAGTTCCTCATCTCTAAGCTCAGAGGAAAAACATCCAGTGGGGTAGGCGCTCTCTTGCAAGGTTCTCAGCATCTCTGTCCCCAGATCCTAACAGGATGGTTTTAACACTGAGGGTGACAGTGAGTGACGGGCTCTGGCCAGGGTTCAGTTGTCTCCGGCCCCGCCCCTTGTGCCAGGAGAGGAGATGAAGGCAGCTGCTCATTTTCCCTCTATTTCCCTCCACAGTCACGGGTGGCTAAGTCTCAACGATCAAGCTGTGGCAGTTAGAGACAGGAAATGGAATCGGAGAAAAGAGACTTAAACTTACCCACCATGGAGAGCCCCCCGCCCCCACCCCCTGGGCTGGGACTAAAGCTTTTCCAGGTCCCAAGGCCCCCAACCGGGTTTGCACCTGGACAAATCCTCCAGGGCTCACATGGCCCTGCATTCCCCAAACCCCTGGAAGCCTGTGTCTGGATCCCCACGAGCTGCTGCTGCCCGGTCCCCTTCGAAAGGGTGTCCTGAGCTTCAGAAGAACTGACTGCAGGGAGGCAAGGAAGCCCAGAACTCAGGCGGCGTGGTCCCAGCCTTGCTGCCAAGCAAAGGACAGGCTCTGAACACAAAGTGCTTCCCTCCTGCGCCCAGGCTCAACCGCCTATGACATAGTGTGGATCTCCAAGTGCAAGGACAGCGCTCTGTGGAGCTGGTGATGGGGTCTGCTTTCCAACTCCTGCCACCCAGAGATTCTCCCCTGTGGCCGGTGCTGCCTTTGATCAAATATTGCACATGTATGGAAGCGGCAGGAAGGCACACGTGTACCTAAATGCTGAAGATCTGCGGCTCAATAAGGCAGCTTTTTTAAAAAATATTTTTTTTATTAATTTCAGAGAGGATGGAAGAGGGAGAGAGAGAGATAGAAACATCAATGATGAGAGAGAATCATTGATCGGCTGCCTCCTGCACGCTCCCCACTGGGGACCAAGCCCACAACCCGGGCATGTGCCCTTGACCGGAATCGAACCTGGGACCCTTTGGTCCGCAGGTCGATGCTCTACCCACTGAGAAAAACCAGCTAGGGCTCAATAAGGCAGCTTTTGCTTTCTTTCTCTTTCTTAATAAATTTTTATTGATGTCAGAGGAAGGAAAAGGGGGAGAGAGATAGAAACATCAATGATGAGAGAGTATCATTGATCGGCTGCCTCCTGCAAGCCCCACACTGGGGATTGAGCCCGCAATCTGGGCATGCGCCCTGACGCAAAATAGAACCATGTGACCTCCTGGTTCATAGGTCGACGCTCAGCCACTGGGCCAAGCCCCTGGGTGATAAGGCAGTTTTTTCTACAATCACGCAAGAGTAAGGAGAGAATAGGGGGGTTTTTTGTGTCTTTTTTAGAGTAGCATGACAAGATTGTTTATAAATTGAACCAGATGAATTCCAAAAGCAGAACACAACTCACTTTTCAACCCAGCGTGTGTGTGTGTGTGTGTGTGTGTGTGTGTGTGTGTGTGCCTGAAACTAAGGAGAGTTTTCTTACATGGCTGCCCAGCTCTGTTTAAAAATCAGTCAGCAGCCAGTCATTTATACTTTGGGTTTTTCTGATAAATGACAATTTCTGAATACATGCCTTATATGTAGACTGATTTCAATGGAAATAATTGAGTGATTTTTTAAAATTAGAAGTGTTTCTGGCATGTTTCTACATTTCAGAATAGGTGTACTGTGCCAATGGCAGCTGCTGAAATTCTTTAGAGTTTGGTGTAGCCAAATTTCATCAATTATAATTTAAAAAATTTTGTAAGATTTAAGGTAAAAAGCTTTGTATTCACATAGCTAGTATTTATTGAGAATTAAGTTCCAGGCACTGTGCTCAGTAGTTTAATACATAAAATAATGTAATCTTTATTATTACCCTTTTGAGATATTAGAACCCTTTGCTGTTACTACACTTCCTTTAATGAGGGGGAAACTGAGGCTTAGGGAAGTTAAGTAACTTGTCAAGGTCACAGAGCCAGTATGTTGCACAGCCATTACACAAATCTAGGTCTATTTGACCCAAAGCTGGGATCTTAACCACACACTATATTGCCTCACTGCACCGTTAGTAATGGTAGTTTAATAGCAATTACTAAACCATGCGTGATAGCACTATTAGCAATCAAATTTTTAAGCATATATTCTTAAATTTCTACTAATCTTTCTTTCTCAAGGAGTTGACCAGTGGGGGAAAAAGTAGAGGTTTTTTTTTTTATTACAAATATAGTCAAAACATAGGCAGAAATAAGTTTCCGTGTGTGGACAGCATTGCATGCTTGTTCACAGCCCACTTTGGAAACTGATTACCCATAACTCCTTAACCATCTAGGATGAATTTGTGTTTACATTTTGTGTCTCAGTACTGACGCTTTTATGTGATATTGAGTATTGATATTTGAGACTCAGCCACGAGTGACAAACTGGAGCAACAACCACACGACGAACAGCAGTGCCGTAAATATAAATTCTTCAAAAGATGCACTCAAATTTCTCAATAATGTTGAGATGTCAGTTCCCTTCTCTTTATCTACAGATTCAACACAATCACAACACAGCAGGCTTTTTGAGATAGCAGCATGGTTCTAAATTTTATATGGAAGACAAAGGTGCTAGAATAGCTAAAAACACTCTTGAAAAAGAACGAAGTCACAGGACTGCACTATCCTTCACACGATGATTCCAAGACTTACTATAAAGCTACCGTCAAGACAGTGTGGCATTAGTGAAAGGTTAGACAAATAGATCAGTGGAACAGAATAGAGAAATATAGCCAACTGATTTTTGACACAGGTACAAAGTCCTGTCAATGAAGAAAAGATAGTGGTTTTTTTTAAATAAATGGTTCTAAAACACTTAGATGTCAATACGTAAAATCAATTCAAGCAATTTAACAATGAACAACTACATATTACTTCACACTTTATACAAAAATTAACTTAGATCATAGTCTTAATTGTAAAAATTAGAACTATCAAATGTCTAGAGGAAAACATGGGACTATATCTGCATGACTTCTGGTCTGGCAAAGGGGCTTTAGCTATGACAATACAAGCAAGATTCATATAAGAAAAAATATAAATTAGACAAAATAAGGACATTGCAGGAAAACCGATGAGCTCTGAATAGTCCGTAGTTTAGGTAATAGTGCTGCACTAATGCTAAGTTTTGATAATCATGGTTATAAAATACTAGAGGCCAGGTGCATGAATTCGTGCACGGGTAGGGTCCCTCAGCCTGGTAGGTGATCGGGGCCAATTGGGGCCAGCCAGCTGCGGGGAGGGACCACGGGAGGTTGGCCAGCAGTGGGAGGTTGGCTGAGGGAGCTCATTGACCACCAGGGGGCAGCTTCTGCATTGAGCATCTGCCCCCTGGTGGTCAGTGCGCATCATAACTACCAGCCAGTGGTCTGGTAGTAATGGTTGCTTAGGCTTTTATAAATATAGATGGGTGAAGGGTATTCATGAACTATCTCTACTATCTTTGCAACTCTTGCTCCTGTGGGATGAAAGAAAGGGAAGTCGAAAGTAGTATTGGATATCTGCGAGATGGAAGGAGAGGGGAGTTATGAAATCAGTGAATTGGCCTTGTTAGGGAACAACCCCACCACCACCTTAGGAGATGGAAAGTTAGCCTGTTTCATGGGATGTGTTGATAGAAACTCAACAAGGAAATATGAGATTAGAAGTTAAAAGACTTGGGTTTCAGCCAGGCCCTGTGGCTCACCTGGCAAAATTTGACGAATTACTTATATAATTACTGAGATAATGTCTAAAACACATTACTTAGATAATGTATAAAAGATGATTCTAAGAGACTCGGGTTTCCCACATGTGGCTCCATTTCGCCAAGTAAAAGATGGTGATAGCAGCAATCGTGTCCCTTAATGGAATAACATACTTAAAAGTCACCATGAAAAAAGGAGTCATTTCTGTTTCAGATTCAGTTTCTTCATCTGGAAACTGAGCATGAATTTCTCTAGGGTCGTTTCCGATCACATATGACTCTAAGTGCTACATAAATATATCATAGAAATATTATAATAGTAGAACAAGTTCAGGTTTTGTATATACATCCATATGTCAAGTCTTTTATTAGTACATGTATTTCAATTGGAATAAAATTGACCCTAAAGATAAACATGAGAGGTGGGGAGAATTAATTCTCTTTCCAAAAATATTATCTGCTTACAACATTTTTAAAATGTTCAACTATGGAATTTATTTTGTGTCATTAAAATGCAACCTAATTCTGCCTGGCCAGTGTGGCTCAGTGATTGAACATCGTTGAGGAGGTCATGGTTCGATTCCTGGTCAGAGCACATTCCCCGGTTTCAGGCTTGGTCCCCAGTAAGGGGTGTGTAGGAGGCATCTCATCAATGATTTTCTCTCACCATTGATGTTTGTATCTCTCTCTCCCTCTCCCTCCCTCTCTGAAAGCAATACAAATATTTTTTTTACATGTGACCTCTTTCTAATATAATCAACTT
This sequence comes from Myotis lucifugus, assembly GCF_000147115.1. Taxonomy (NCBI): domain Eukaryota; kingdom Metazoa; phylum Chordata; class Mammalia; order Chiroptera; family Vespertilionidae; genus Myotis; species Myotis lucifugus. The sequence goes on from NW_005871298.1 coordinate 954,204, forward strand.
GGTGGTAGTTTGTCAAAAGCATATCAGTTTTTTCAATTAATGTCAGCGGAGTATTCATGCAACGTGTGTATGTGTTTATTCAAAGAAGTGCCTGTGGATTATTTTCATTTTATGTGTAAGAAACCTGTATGGGAAGTGCGTCAGGCAAAGAACTGCATCCTTCGCTCTAACCCTCACCATTGCTGACCCTGGTGCCCGCCCACCCTCCCTGCCCAGCAGCTGTGGGGGAGCTGAGATGAGAAGACAGCAGTGTGCTCCCTCCATTCCTGCCCCCAGTGGGGCGGGCAGGAAATGCCAGCCTCCTCACAGGAAGGCCTGCTGCGGTGAGATTTCCCGATTTACTTTATAAATGCAAGAAGGCCAGATACAGGAGGAGATAAGCGCTCAAGATTGCAAGTGCTTATCATCTGCCAGGCTTCTGGGCCCCACAGCCATGGCCGGTTTCTCTTAGCGAGATGCAGGCCGAAGTTCAGTTTGGTTCCAAATCCAGAGGTCTCCCCAACTGAAAGCCATGACCATCCACCCTTGTCAGTCCTGGCAAGGAAACCACTCCAAATAGCGTGCTGAATTCTCACCAGGAGTGGCATCTTCTGCCCCGGGGATTCCTGCAGAAATTCAGGGAATACCACTCTCCCTCCTAGCTGCACATTGGCCTCACCTGGGGGTGCTATAAAAAGGACTGGAGTCTCTGGTTCCCCAAGTGAGTGTCTATAGTCAAGGCACCCACTGGACTTCATGGTACTCAGCTGCCCCGTGATATTTCCATGGCAATGCTCCTCCCTCGGTTCTGATGTTACACTGCTGGTGCCACTCAAATAAAACATTTAGTAGAACGTGAAGAACGGGATCCTCAAAAAGACAAGACAGCCAGCCAAGGTGGCTAGCTGAGTTCATAAAGGTCAGGGGGGACTAGCTCAATTTAAAATATATTTTTATTGATTTCAGAGAAGAAGGGAGAAAAGAGAGAGAAATAGAAACATCAATGATGAGAGAGAATCATTGATTGGGTGCCTCCTGCAGGCCCCCTACTGGGGATCGAGCCTGCAACCCAGGCATGTGCCCTGACCAGGAATGGAACCTCCTGGTTCATAGGTCAAGACACTTAACCACTGAGCCACGCCGTCCGGGAAGGACTGGTTCAATTTAGCATTAAGTGTGCTCTGGTAGCCGCACGGGCCAACCCACTCTCTGGTCAGACCCTGGGATGGAGGGGGGCATTACCCACTTGAAGGAGAATGCTCCATTCCACCTCTTCTCTTCTACTCTATTTTTATAAAATAGAACCAAACCCCTTACCCAAAGCCACAGCACAGAGGCTGCATGGAGAGTGAACTACCACGTCCTGCTTTTTCCATCTCCACGTTATCAATCATTGTGAAGCCATGAGAATTTCAGAGTCAACCACTCCACGCATCTATGTGTGTCACTCACCAGTCTGACATTTTAAGAAGAGAAAATAGGATTTGAAATCAATCTACGTCTCCTTTTTCCTCCGCCAAAAATCTTACTTCACAGAGGTCTCGTTTAAAAACATCACCAAGAACATAAAAACATACCCTCCACTTTTGATCTCTTATCTAGGGAAGCCAGAGGAACTCACAAGGCGGTGGGTCCCCAGTGTTTATTGTGTTAAACGGGGACATTGTTTTGTATTCAGCTGTGACGTGCCTTGAAGTAACACGGAGTAACTGTGCTCTTTCTGGGACCTCGCTGTTCCCTGTTTGCCGAAGTTGAAGGTCACAGAATCATAATAATGACACAGCAGACCAGTATTTGACCAGGCAAGTATTTACATAGCTTCTCTTCCCTCCAGAAGCTGGAAGCACTTGGCCAAAGGCACCTTGAAAGAGTCCCCCAGACCCTTGCATGAGGGCTATCATATATGCCTCTCCCCACTCAGCTGTCTCCCACACCTCACCCTACTCCTTCCACCTCCATTAAAAAATGTACCCAGTAGTTGAGCATCAGCCTATGAACCAGGAGGTCAAGGTTCAATTTCCGGTCAGGGCACATGGCCGGGTTGCAGGCTTGATCGCCAGCAGGGGGCATGCTGGAGGCAGTTGATCAATGATGTTTCTCTCTCATTGATATTTCTATCTCGCTACCCCTCTCCTTTCCTCTCTCTCTCTCAAAATCAATAAAAAGGATTTCCTCTTTGCCTTCATGTACAGTTTCATTCATTCTCTAATAACCTCACCAATCCTGGGGAGCTTTATGTATTTTGATTTATGGGTGGGGTGAGGGTGAATCTGTGAGCTAGGGGGAGGCCCTTTCTCTCACTCCTGTTTGGATTGCAAATCTCTTGCTTCAGTCCTTTTCAGTCTCACTCTGAATGCTCCCTACTTTGCACGTTGTGCTACCCACCATAAGAGCCTCTTTACACTGAGGACATGTGTGTGTGTATGCGTATGTGTGTGTGTGTGTGTGTGTGTGTGTGTGTGTACATGTGTGTTATTGTGATGGGAATCAAAGAACTGACCAGGCCACACATTGGAATCTAATGAGCTGGGTCTGATGGCTCTTCTTTCTCATGGACCCTGTTCTACTCACTACCCCTACTTCCTGGACTTATCTCTCTGAGCAGATTTCCCACTCTGCTTTCTTTGTCATTTCTAGGGGCTCAATCTTGTTTTGCAGTCTGTCAAGGGCTACAGGGGCACACGGAGAATGAGAGATAAGGAGCGTGACATCTTGTTGGCTCCCCTGTAAAATCTGAAATTGCTTGTTGGAAGAGTGGGAAGCAACTTCCTTCCTTTCTCATCATGAACAGCAAAAAGAATAGGAAAGCCAGAGAGGCCAAAACTCAATTAGGCTTCGGATGTTATTGGGGGTGGAAAGAACCCCAAAGACAGGAACACTGCTTTACATACAAGGCCACTCATGACCAAAAGCATTAGATAGTCAATAGATAGTCATCATCACAGCAGGTTCTGGAAGAGCTCAGTAAGTGAGTCAGCATCCTCAATTCCCTTTCACTTGCTTGGAGACACCAAAATACTGCATCTCAGATGAATTCCTTTGTTGGGGCTGCCATCAAAAATGCAGAATACTGAGTGCTTTTTGTTTTCTCACATACTGGAGACTAGAAGTCCAAGATCAAAGGGTCAGCAGGGTTGGTTTCTCCAGAGGCCTCGCCCCTTGGCTTGCAGTGGCCACCTTCTTGCTGTGTCCTTTCATGGTCTTTCCTCTGCGCTCCCACATTTCTGTGTCCTGGTCTCCTCCTCTTACAAGGACACCAGACACCTTGCATCAGGGCCCAGGCATTTTATCTCCTTTACCTCTTGAAACACTCTCTAAATACAGTCATATTCTAATGTACTGGGATGAGGGCTGTAAGATATGAACTGTAGGGGACACAATTCAGCCCATAACCAGTCATCAGGAGCAGAACCAAGACTGGAACCCAAAGTTTCTAGCCCTAGAACATTAATTTGACATTGATTCACATCCTTTCCCAGGTTAAATTATCTCATGGAATTATGGCATTCTCTAATGGGGTGTGGGGGGAGGTATCTCTTTAATTGTAGCCAAATTGTGGGCCAAATAAGGAAGCTACGTCCTAATTTAAACTCATAAAACTCCTTGATAACCACCCAGTGGATCCAATCTCCTATTCTCCTAAACTCCACAGGAGGGTCACTTGCTAATCTGTGGATTGTAAATCTCTGGCACAAGGAAACAGCTTGGTACAGGATGATGAGGGAGCAATAACTATAGAGCAAGAAAGCCCTCGCTCACCTGGTCTCCCTGTGGAAGGAGTTGGAGGAATAAGCTGGCTTTAACGAGTCTTCCTGCCCCTTTCCCTCCATCCTCCTCTTTTATGCTGCTCCTCATGGCAGCTGTTACCAATTTCAGCAATTTTCTCCTGGCAAATTGAAGGCTTCAGGTGACAGAGAGTTGGTTGTATCCTTCTAGTCTAGAGAATGAGAAAGCCTAGGTCCTACTTCCACCCCACCCCTGCTCCCAGACTGAGTGGGTAGGGCTATTGGCACTTCCCCAGTGGGCATCCCCAGCGCTGCCCCCCCTCCCACACATGCACCAGCAAGGGCAGGCTTCCAGGTGTATGCCCAGTTCTGAGACCCTATCTGAGACTCCACATTATTCCTCACTTCATTCTCAGCTCATTTGTTTTCCCAGGACCACCAAGATTTTATTATTTACATGCCCCTCGGAGCGAGTACCCATTCTGCTGCTTGAATTGACAGGAAGAGTGTGAAATAGACACAAGAGCCGGCACACACACACATGCGCACACACAAAGAGTTTGGTACAGAACTTGGACACTGGACACCTCTATCAGCTGACCACACCCAGGATGCTTGGAGCGGGGTGAGCTCATGCTCCCTGGTTAACCCAGGGAGGCTAAACATGAAGCCAACACATGAGCACTGATTGCATATAAACCTGAGAAGCAGAAAATGAATCAGTAGCAGTCAGGTGAAATTTTCCTGTCAGTTTTTTCTTAATTTGGTTTTGTTTATTTTGTCTTCCCTTCCCTCTTTTTTTTAAAAAAATTAATCCTCACCTGAAGATATTTTTTCCATCGATTTTTTGAGAGAGTGAAGGGAGGGGGAGAGACAGAGAAAGAAACATAGAAGTGAGAGAGACACATGGATTAGTTGCCTCCTGCACACACCCGACTGGGCCCAGGGACTGAGCCTGCAACCAAGCTATGTGCCCTTGACCAAAATCCAACCCAGGACCCTTCAGTCCGTGGGCTGATGCTCTATCCACTGAGCCAAACCAGCCAGGGCTTGTATTCCCTTCTTTCGGTATTTCAAAAAAGGGATGTAGCTAAATAATTGTTTCATTTTTCTGCCTGTCTATTTCAGCCATGAACAAAACAAACTCAACTTCTGCCTTCAGGGAGCTTACAATCCAATGAAGGGAGAAGGAGCTTAGATATGTCTACAAGTAAGGATGTGATAACAACTGAGAAGACATGGAGGAGGAAGAGCTTAAAATTTAGAGCAGTGGTTCTCAACCTTCCTAATGCCGCGACCCTTTAATACAGTTCCTCATGTTGTGGTGACCCCCAATTTCATTGTTACAAATTGAACATAATTCAAGCATAGTGATTAATCACAAAAACAATATGCAATTATATATGTGTTTTCCATGGCCTTAGGCGACCCCTGTGAAAGGGTTGTTCGACCTCCAAAGGGGTCGCGACCCACAGGTTGAGAACCGCTGACTAGAGGGAGGTACTCAAGTGATCGCTTAGAAATTCCCTTCAAATAAAGGAAGAAAAAAGGTAAGGAGGGAGAGAGGGAGGGAGGGAGGAAGGAAGGAAGGGCAAGGAAAAAATGGAAGAAAAGGAGAGAGAGAGAAGAAGGGAGGGAGGGAGGAAAGAAGGGGGGGTATAAAGGAAGGACCAAGACTAGAAAAACTTAATCTGGATGGTAAATTATTACTTAGACAGTTGTTTAGTGCCTACCTCCTCTTGCATAGTTGAAGCCCTCCTTTTCAAATCCCCAACTTTCCTGACAAGAACCTGTTTAAAATACAGGCCATCCTTGGAGAATGGATTATGGGGCGTAGCAGCGCCTCTGTTTTATCCGCGGTTGTTTGGAACAGTGTGTTTGTGGCCTTGGGAAAGAAGGTGATTTCCCGGAGAATAAAAATACAGGGGCCTTGGCTCTAGTTCTTCAGCCCCTTCCCCTCCCCAGGCCCAGCCTTGTTTTCCTAAGCAATTGTCAGGAATGTGCGGGGCGGGGCGGCCTGGCCATCAGCTCAGAGCCTAGGCAGCCCCAGTCACGGTCCCGGGCTGGCCTTTCACCTCGCAGCTCTCCCGGCTGCTCTTATTAAGCAGCAAAATGTTTCAATATGTGGAGCTTTGGGGGAGGGACGGAGAGAAAAATCGGGATATTGTTGCGAAGGAAATAATGAATAACCCTGCCGCCAGTCCCCATACCCCCCACGTGGGGAGATCTGGGTGATAAGTGTGGTTTCTCCAGAAATGGAATTCTAGCCATCGCCTTTTGGTCAAAAATCTCCAGAGAGAGCAGGGGAGTAGGGGGGCGGGGGGGGGGCGCGATGGAGAGGGAGCGGGTCCTAAACACATTTTCTCAGTGCCCAGAACCAAAGTAGTCAGCCATCTAGGGACCCAGAAAAGAAAGAGGAGGGGACAATTTGAGAAACTGAGGCCCATTCCCAGAGGTGAGCAAAGCCTTCAGCTTGGTCCTTACAAATGGACACACTCCCATCTCTACTCTGCCCTGTCACCTCCACTTCTCCCCACCTCCAAGTTCATCTGTTTGGGGAAGGGGGCGGAGGGCCAGGCTGGTGAGCAGTCCCCAGTTACAGGAATCTCAGGAGAGTCCTATGCAAGGGTTTGCACACCACCAAGGCCCGGTCTGTTTTGTGATTCGGCCACTGACAGAGTACATGGGAGCTTGGACTCCAGGCCAGGTCTACACGTGAAAGCGAGGAAATAAGCAACACCCCTAATTTCAAGGAAATGCACATTTGAAGACCCAGAAATGACCCCTTAACAAGCGTGTTTTTCAATGTGTTTTAATTAACCTCCCCTTCCTCCCCCTCCCCGCCATTGTTTCTCTGACATTTGCAATTCACTTCGCTCTTCTAGAGTCTGCCCCTAGAAAGTGTGGGTCACAAGAGGGGAATCCTTCCCGGGAAGGACCAAATAAAGCCAAGGAGTGACCTAGAAGTCGAAGAATCAAAGACCTCACTCCTCTGGTTTAGGCCTGAGGAGCAAGCATTCGCAGGGTCGTCCTTTGGCACGAAATCCTCAGCGTAGGGAAGGCCTGCGTCGCCAGGCTCCCCTGGGCTTAGCAGAGCCGTCTCCACGTTTGTGCTGCGTGTGTGTGGCTTCCAGGGCTCCTTGACATTTCCTAGAAACCCAGCGAGGCTCCTGGAAAAGCAGCTGGGGGCAGATGGGTGGCTGTCTATAAAACCATCCATCAGACGGCAGTTGAAATATTGATAAGAAAACGGAAATCAAATTAAAAGACAGGGGAAAAAAGAGAGGAAGAGGGAGTGGGACGGAGAGCGCCGGCGAGAGGCGGCGGAGAGAGGCAAGCTGCAGGGCGCACAGACTTCAGTGGCTCCTAAGGGCCTCCTCCCCCCGCGCCCCCCCCCCCCCCAGGAGGGACCCTCCGCGTCTGGATGTACAGGAAAGAAAGTCCAAACTTTGACTCCAGCGGGTTTAATTCGCGCCGCCAAGGACCGGGCTTGGGCACAGAGAACTCGCACCAGGCACTTGAACATCCTGGCGGTGCCCGAGTGGCGCTCCTGCTGGCTTAGCAGGAAAGGGTGCCTCAGGTGAGTGTTCGTGGGACATCTGGGGGCGCTGCGGGCTCCCGGCGCCCCCACTCTGCCCCGCTCGCCGCTCTAGTTGTCGTCAGGAAATGCGAAGCTTTCGGGGGCTCTTTTATTTTTTTCCCCAGTCGCTCCAGTGCTTTCTTTTTCTCTCCTCCCCCCCCCACCGCCCCTCTTTTCTTGCAAATTTCACTCCAACTTTGAAAGCAAACAGGGGAGACGTTGGAGCCCCGGCGCCAGGGGCGGAGGTAGTGAATGGGAATCTCTGAGCCCCGAGAAATGTACCTGGTCCCTAACTCGTGTGTGTGTTGTGGCTTCAGGAGCCCCGAAGCTGGAATTTGTTAGTGGGGAGAAAAGTGTTTTATCAGAAACACATTGGCTGCCGGAGAAGCTGTGGGCTGCCACGTTAGAGATGGTTTAAGAGGAGGGAGGACCGGGACCAGTCGCCAGACTTGGCAAGGCAGGGAGAGATGCCCGCAGAGGCACCTGGCACTCTAGACTCGTTGGTGGGGGCCCCCCAGGCCCAAAATTCAGATCTCAGGCGCCATCCCCCTGCCAGCGACAATGAGGCCGCGTTATTCACGGACTTGGCCTCTGCCTGCAAACCTGTTTTCTTTTAGAAGCGGGGACCCTGGGAAAGGGGCCTGGTGGACCTCCGGAACCTCTAGCCAGTCTTCATAGGCCCTCCCTTGGTAGGGAAGGGGGGCATCTGGGCGCTAGTGGCGTCCTAGGGGTGTTGGGGAGTCGGGCAGAAGGCCTGTGCCTCAAGGGCCCCAGCGCGTTCACCTCTGTGAATATCCATTTCCTGGGGCCTAGGCCTGCAAGGTGGGTAAACCTACCTCCCTCTCCTCCTGCCAGGTGTGAAACTACCCAGGCCCCAGGGGAGGCGGGCGGAAGAGGGTTGGGTGGAGGGCAGTGGGGAACAGACCAGAAGTGTGAGCCAGGTGCAGTCTTCACCATCCCGTAGCCTGAAGCCCGGGGCACAGGTGATGGCCACTCGGACCCTCCCCGGCTGAGCCAGGAGGTGTGGAGGCCTCCAACTCTAGCATTCTCCCTTCATCACCCCCACCCCCACCGCATCACCCTGCTCCACTCGCGGGTGACCCAGGCTTCTCCTGCCCAGGTTGGTTCTGCAACCTTCCCGACCCGTCCTCACCACCCCAGGATGTTCCAGACGGTCCCCGACACGTCGTCTTACGTCAAGGTAAGACCTGACAGCATCTTTAAACAGGTAATAACTCCCAGTCCCCCTGCACCCCGGGGAAGGGGTGGTGGTTGGGGGATCAGTCCGCATAGGGGCGCTGGGCACAGACCTTCGGGGATCCCTGGTGGCTTCTGCCGTGGCTGAGCCGGGTGACTCTGCGGGGAAGGCCAGGTGGTGGCCCCTAGACCGGCCAGAGTCGGGCCCCTGGGGTGTGCGCTCCCGCGTGGCGCTCGGCGGGCTCTCCGCGCTAAGGGTCTGTGTGAGTGTGCGCGGATGTGCGCGGGTGGGTGAACGCTACGCGCCTCTCCTCCCCGTCCGACACCCCCCACGTCGTCCGAAAGCCCCCCTTCCTCCGTCCACCCACGCCCTCCCAGGCGCTGATTGCGACTTGACAGCAAATCGAAGGGTGGTTTTTATTTTCTTTTCCACAACAGTTCCCAAGAACGTAAACAAAACGAGGCCAGGGCATCTGGGTTACACGTTTAATGAAAATCGGGGGACGCATTGAGGTCCTCCCGCCGCCCATGGCAGCTTCCCGGGACTGGGGGGCAGGAGGAAGGACCTGCGAGGTCCAGGAAAAGCGCTCCCACCTCCCTCAGGTCCGGGCCCCGCCCCCTTCCCAATCCCCGCCCCCGAGTGGCCCCCACCCTCCAGCGGGACGGGTCCCAGAACGCTCAGGTGGTGTGCGCTGAATGTCGGCTGGTGGCCACAGCGATGGGGCGAGGACCCTGGAGTTTTATCCTTGGGGCGCCAAATTTGCGTCCACCCCCTTCCCGTTTCTCTAAAGGGAAATTTGTTGCCACCTGGTAGCCTGCGTCTACGCGCACTCCCCCCACCCCCTTCTCCCCACCTTCGGTAGAAGTCTGTAGTCACTGGGGAAGCCACGTTCGGAAGGCTTGGCCAGGAAGGAGTGTTTAATCAGCAATGAATGAATGAAAAATGATGAGACCAATGTGTCCATAATCAGTAAGTGGATGGATGGATGGACGGAGGGCTCCCAGGAGGTGGCAGAGCGCACACAGGCTGGAGCGAGCCCCTGTTCCTTGTAGCCCCTCCGACCAGCCTCCCCACCCCACCCCCTAGAACTGGGAGCCCAGCTAAGGAGCTCCCTCTTCTAGCTCGGCCCCAGGGCTGCAGGCGGACGGGGGAGGGCGTGAGGCAGTCTCTCCCACCCACACGGACCCGCCAGTCTGCACCCGGGGACCCAAAACCTCAAAGAGGATGAATTCTAGAGGGTAGAGGGGCGAGTGAGAGTCCAGGAACCCGATCCAGGGCGAGAGCTGGAGGGCGGGGAGGGCGTGAGGCAAATCTCTCCCACCCACACGACCCGCCAGTGCGCACCCGGGTTGGGGAAAAGGAGGTGGGGTCCAAGAGCTGTGGGCCTCTAGGGCAGCCGCTCTTCACGGGAGCTCTTTAAAAGGGGAAAAAATGGATTTTTCAAGCAGCTACAAAGTTTGTATTGTTGCACAAAGGGGTGCATTGATGACGGTGAAAGTTCTGCGTGGCCAGGACAATCTTGGGTCTGTTCCGCCGGCTCCCTGGGTGGACCAGTTGCCAAAGGGGCACAAACAGTGCCGGGCTGCCAAGCCCCTGCCCTTGGGCGCCAGGCACCCACTCCCAGGTTACTGACAAACACCTGGGCCCCAGCGCGGGGACCTGGGAGCCCAGGGTGCCCACTGCCCCCAGGCAGCGTCCCGGTTCTGATAACCCACAGAGTACTCAGGGAGGCACCCCCAAGATGAGCCCTGAGGGTGGATGTGAGGATGGGAAGAGAGAGGGAGAGGGGGAATTCTGGTGACTGGTTAAGACATGGACAGGCAGTAAGTAAGTCATGGTGGTATGGCATAGAGAGCCCTTCCCTTTGCCAGGCCCCGTTCTAACCATTGTACTAACTGGTTTAGTACTGATAACCCTGAGTGGTAGTCCAGTTTGCAAATGAAAAATGGAGGCATTGAGAAGTTAATGTAACACAGATTGTAAGGGGCAGAGCCAAGATCCAAATAATAAGGGCACCATTTTGCTGACTGCCGGGCAAGCTCTAAGCGTTCATTGCATCTTTACAACAGCCCTTGGAGGCAGGTCCTATTATAAAGCCAAGGATGCTGAGGCCCAGAGAGGTTAAGGAACTTGTTCAAGGCCACAGAGCTGGGAAGTGCAAAAGCAGAATTCACACCCAAGGAGCCGGATCTCCCGATGGGAACCTTCAACCAGGACGTTCCACTTGCAGATAAAGGGTGGAGGGCGCAGGAGACCCGTGGAGTAATCCTAACCGTACACGGCCACGGTGCCAGCACTGGGCAAAGCACTGCCCATCCCCAGCGCGCAAGGCACTCCTTAAAGGTTCCTTCCCGGCCCCACGCGAGACTGGCTGGGTCCTTTATTTTCCTTCTTTACGAGTTTTCCAGATCCCTAGCTCTCGTTCCCCCACCTACCAGCCTGCGGGTGCAGCCCATGCAGCCTTCTGGACCAGACACCTCCCCACTCCCCTCCACTCCCCCACCCCCCATCACCAGAGGAAAGAAGGCTGATGCCCTAGAATGTTCGCCGCCGAGACCATCCTAGCGGCAGCTTCTGGCCCGCAGGTCCTGAAGCCGCATTTCAGGGACACGGGTCTGTACTTAGAATGAACGCTGTTCGCTGCGGGCGGCTGGGAGGCAGGGCAGATGGGAGATTGGAGCAAGGCCCCCATCCGGACGCAGCCACTGGCTGCGGGTCCCGGCCCCTGGCTGGTCTCCACCTCTCGTCAGTCTGCACTCTCTGGTCCACCTCGGACTCCCTTGGGGTTTCCTCCTCGACGCCGTGGGGTCTGGGGACCCGGCCCGGAGCGCCAGGGCCTGGGCGCAGAGACCCTTCCCTCCCGGGCCCGCCCCGGCCTCCCGCCGCCCGGCCCCCCACGTAGCCTTTTGGAACCCGCTCGGCGCTCGGGCGGGAAGGAGCGCGGGGAGCGGGCAGGGCGAGCCGAGGCTCTAAATCTTCCTTCCACTGTGAGTAGCTGGAGTCTGAGCAGCAAATTCAAAGCAGGCGCGCCTGCAGAGCCGTCCTGCAGAAATACGCCCCGGCATCCAAGCGCATCCAGGGGCGGCTCGAGCTGCCTTGTTTGGCTAAGGTCAGACGAGACTCGAGTTCTCCAATAAAAATAAATCTCAAATTAATTATGGCCTCGAGCGAGGGGCCAGACACTTGAAGCTGCAGTTGTGCAGTCTGGAGTTTTGGCGCTCGCTCGCCCATCCCTCCCCCGCATCCCCGCCTCCCTGCCAGCTCGAATACCCGCTGCGGCCGCGAGAAGGGAGGGGAGGCCAGGGGGGAGGGCGGAGGGGGAGGATCCGCCCGGGACGCTCGGCTAGGCCCGGCGTCTCTCCGCCAGACCGACCGGGCATCGCTCAGGGTTTCAAATGCCCCGACGGACCGTTCAGGAGTCGGTGGCACCCTAGGGACCCAGCTCTGCTGGTCGCGCCCTCCCGTCCCCAGCTCGGGGCAGGTTCGGAGGAGCCCGGGGAGTCGCGTCTGGAAAGCCTTGATCGGGTCAAAAGGGCTGACATTGAGCGAGCCAAGACGCCTTTCACCCGCCGCTCTCCTCCCAGGGGAAGCGGGACTTCCGCATCTGTGAAAATATTGTCCGATTCGGAGGGTGCTGGGCAAGTCATCTCGCCAAAGTTCCAAGGAAATATTCACGCGCCCCCCCCCCCCACCCATATGCATGCTTTCTATAAAGGACCCTAGACCTAGACTTGTGAGGTGGTCTGTTTTGTGGGTACCCCTCCTCCCCAGGTGGTAGCTTTTGTTTTGTCTGCTGGACCGGCTATGTTGGTTGTGAGCTCCCCCCCCCCCCACTTGAAAGCCGGCGGGGATGGTGGAGGGGGCACAGGCGGTAGCCAGCACCAGCTCCTGGTCAGCAGCCCTGCCCAGTCTGGGAAGGGGAGAGGCAGAGCCGCCTCTGGTAAGCCAGAAAAGAGGGTGTGTGCCAGTGTGTGGGCTGGGAGAAGTCAGCAGTCCCTAGCTAGGCCAGGAGGAGACTGGCAAGGCAGGAAAGGGGAGAGAGAAAGGGAGGAAAAGGGGTGAGGCAAGAAGTGGGGTGAGGAGAGAGACAGACAGGGAGGGAGAGGGAAGGGCAAGGGTTCTCCCCTTCCCAACTCCGGGACAGTCTTCATTTGCAGCAGGCCTCACCGCAGGCTCTCTATCAATTTGTCTCAATGCAAACATTCGAAATATTCTCCTTGGCTGCTCGTGAAAACAATGCGAGCTGCCAGGATCAAACCATCTTTCCAGATGTCTGGTGGAAACCACATTAAACGGGGCAGACTTGTTTACTGTTGTGTTTGGTTAGGGCTTCCCCCCCACCCCTTTGGGATTTACAAAAGCAGCAGCAGGGAGAGTCGAGCCTCAAATCCAGAGTTACATAAGTGGGCACGCTTGCCCACCAGCATGTCAACACAGGATGAGGGGGGGAGGGGGTGTGTGTCTGGCATTCCCCCAAAGGCTGTTCAGAGTTGGAGGAAGGTTGGTTCTTCTGGACCAAGAACCTTGTGGATGGACAGGAGGGCCTCATGAAGGCCCTGGTACGTAGGCAAAGGCACGGCCCTCATGCCAGTCCTTGAGTCACAAAGTGGTGACAGTTATGCCCGTGCCAGCTGCTCCCCTCCCTCCCCCACACCACCATCTTCAAAATGATGAAGTTGCCATAGCTTGGGTCTTACAGGCAGAAAGAGAAAGTGCTACTGAACTAAAACAGGAGGGCAGTCCTACATTCAATCCAATTCCCTATGGGAAAGGCGGCTCCTGCTAAAAGGCGTTGGGGGTGCCAGAGATGTGGGGGTGACTGCGCTGATCAATGAGGTGAACGCAAACCTGTCGTGGTCCAGGCTGAACAGAAGGTGGGAAGAGAACCCTTGCCAATGTTTTGGCCACAGAGCAGCCTTCTCAAGCCCTAGGTGGAGGTCATGGGGCTGGGGTGGGGTGGCCATTAATGGCCTCAGTGTTTGCCCAGCACCAGGAAGAGGGCCTCCTGATGGTGGAGGTGGAGTCCTCTCTGCCTGAAAGAGGGGTGATGTGGCGCCCTCCGCTTTGTTTA